>NC_085138.1:224361604-224377639 GCF_035046485.1 Aedes albopictus
CTTGTGACATTTTCAGGTAGGGTAAACAGGTATAATATGCCCCCCTTAAGCAAAAATAGCGGTATGTCTAAAACGGGCGCCTTATTCCATCTATTGTCCACTGGAAATCGTTGTTCCTAAAGTCAGTGAAGTGTTGCATGCGAACTTTGTCTTGGGGGGACCGGCTACGGAAGCTTAGAAACGTTTTTCAAAAACGTTCCAAAATTTGCCCTTTCAAAACAAACGGGGCAATACGCCCCATCTAAAGAAAAACGTCCACCCTGATAAAAATATACAATAAAATCGCCATAAACTTCCATTGAATAATGATAAAGTTGGTTGTTCAACAACAAATCATATTGTGTACGTATTTTCCTGCTGAAAATTATGTATTGGAACTACACGCAGAAAAAACTATGTTAAAATCAAAAATATTTGAGGTAAATTCAAATAAATTGTCAATTTGTTCAGGCAACAAAAATAAAACTGTTTGGAGCAAATCGAACGTCACATTTGAAGCAAATGCAATCCATGTTTGAAACAAAAATGCATCTTCTGACAGATAATGTTAGAAATAAATATAAATATTTTTGTTTTTTTTTTTTGTGGCGGGTCGGCCTTACGGAAATATTTGTTTTCCCATTAAACTTATAGTCATTTCCTTCGCTGGAAAACCCACCTCCCATGTTATACTTTCAATGCCAACACCTTGTATACATCTATTAGATAACATATGCTCCCGAAAACAACGGGATTTCGTGGAGACTTTCGGTGAAACTTGCCTTTTTTGCAGGAGGAAATCTTGTTTGATGTTGCAGCTGCAACTTGTGAGTTTTGTTTATATTCTCGACGGCGGAACGAGGGGCTCCTCAATGGGTGTTGTCGGAATAAATGTGTAATTTAGTTAGTTTTAAAAATTAAAATTTTAGATTTAAACGTTTTATCAGTTTACCAAATAAACATGAATATTTTTGTTTCAAACGAACGAAATTTGTCTCCGTGAACGTTTGAAAAATCGTCCCCTAGCTTTCTTAGAAAGCAATTGATTACTTTGAAAATTCACTAATTCGCTTATAATATGATTGCACTTTGCCTTCCTGATTACAAAAACCTTAACATAAGCATTTTCAGCTGAGAAAATCGCAATTTCCAATCGCCTGTTAGAATTGCATTTTGGACACCGAATATATCGACAATGATTTTTCATAAGGGCCTCACTGACTTAATCGATTTCTCTTCGTCGACTCTCTTTTTCGCTAATAACTTGATCAAAACAAACAAAATCATTATTCTTTTTGTTTCTATAGCAAGATCGTCTTCTTCGCATTTCAACCAAAAAATCTTTAGAAAACTCAATATACATTCTGTAATAACACAAAGAGAGGATCGATGAAGAGAATTCAAAAATGTCAGTTAGGCCCTAATTAAGAATCAGTGTCGATATGTTTTGGACACCCTCAGGTCTTGGGGCAAGACACTGTGCTGGAGAGTACATTTTCCTTCACAGAGTTGCTCAGAATTTCTCCGGATTGCTCCCGTTTTTGCTTGGGTGTTGCCTGATTCATCGAAAAATCAAAACAATATAGGCCTTTTCATGTGACAGATCCGTGCATGCATTTGTTTACAAAGCTTGAACAACAGCTGCTAACAAGAACGTGTCATCTTCATAGAAGAACTGTAACAAGGTAAAGTTTTCGATCCCTGAATTAGTGACTTGTCTTGATACAAGTCACATTCAGAGAACACTTGGAACGCGCCTTTAACTCCTAAAAATAAATCCAACGAACTCACAAGTTCCATTCGGAACACCTTCGCCAAGATTACCTACACTTAACTGCCCCCATTCGCACAACAGTCTCATGTGAATAGGAAATCCAGCAAACATGGGACTGTTGTGCGAATAGGGGCAGTTAGAGTTTCAACTTAAGCCAAGTTTCCTGTCCCCAAGTATGGATTACTGCACGAATTTATATTGTTCGTGCAGTTGAAAATCGGAAATTTTGACACGCGAAAATCGATTTTTCTCCTAAACCGTGTGTCGGACGTACGTCGAGCACAGTGCGCTGGATAGAGGGCCAGGTCCGCTGTCCAGCGCACTACGTTCGACGTTAGGTTTCACGTATGGATTTTGAGAAAATTCGATTGTCGGGTGTGGGGAAACTTTGGGTTTCAACCGCGACGACAATACTGGCCTGTTTACTCTCACAAGAAATATGACGTTTGAGAGGATTGTACATTTCGCCGAATACCATTTCGCGGAATTCCTTTTCGCGGTGTAACATTTCGCGGAATGACATTTGGCGGAATGTACCATTTCGCCGAAAACCATTTGGCGGAATGTACCGTTTCGCGGAAAATCGTTAATAAGAGAGAAATTTTCAGTTACGAAAGACAACATCATGATAAGATTGAAAATACAAATCAACAAGTGTAAAATGAAATTTTTATCATCAACACAGACAAACAGACGTTATACTTTGAACACTTTTGAGTCGCGGGCACATAATCGTGCAATACTGAAACTACTGAGTTTGGCCAATCATGAACTTGGTTGCGGTAGGGTGTAAAGGTCAAACCCAAACAAAACTGATATGAGTGCCACCGCCAAGAGTGGTCAGTTAGCCAACTGTCAAAGTTTCAAACTGGCAGTTGAATTAGGATTTTTAGAGTGTAACGTCCGCTTATCTGTGATATCAATATTTCAATTTTTATAACAGTAAACTTTGAAAGAACAGCCTATTTATGAAAGAAGGGAAATTCTCTGATAATATAAATTTAGCAGTTCTTATACCAAAAAAAAAAAAGAAGTTCAATCAATAAAGGTGAAAATGTAGAGGCTGAGTAGCAGGTTCAGATCCAGAATTATGATGCTGGTTCATGTGGCCGGAGGACATTAGGCTGAATGAACATTAGATCGATGGAGTAAATAGATGTTAGACCAATTGGATAACAATCTTTCAAAGACCTGCTTACAGTTACAGAAGAAAAAATCTCAGAAGACTTTGTTAGTTACTGGGTCACGAAACAACACTGTAGCACTGCAACTTATAAATAAACAACCTATTCTTAAAAAGAAGGAAGAATCTCAGATGTAGATATCAGTTTGTTCACCAACAAGTGTTATTCGAAACGACAACCTATTTACAGAAGAAGAACAAATCTCATACGGAGTTAGCAGTGAGACCGCCAGTAATTAAAATAACAATACAACTCGAAAGAACAACTCTTCATTTAATGAAGGAGAACAGTAGGGCCAACAGCCAAGCTACAAAAAAACTCACTCAGATGAAGTTTGAGGTATGATCGTCAGCCAAAATGTTCAACAGTGTTACTTAAAAGAAAACAGCCTGTTATCGAAAGAAGATAAAATATTCTATGAAGTTATCAAGCCTTTGATAAAAAGAAGGTAAATGACGAAACATTTAGCAAATCATTTGCCAAACAACAACGTTACTGGATAGAACAGTCATATTTTAAAGAAGGAAAAAAAACTCTGAAGTTGCTAGCAACATAAACACTTGAAAGTTCAATCTATGTGACAACGATGGCTTGTTGGTCATTACGCCTAATGTCCATTCGCTCTTATTTCCACTTATTTCGACCTAATGACAGTCGGCCTAATGTCTTTTGGCCTGACATTCGGAATTCTTAATACAGCCTAGCTTAAAGAAGGCAAATATTTTTTCCAGAAAAGTATCAGATTTAGCTTCAATACCAATACAATCGCAGAGCTATGATTATGATTGCGCATGAATCGGTGAAGGGGCTAGTAAAATTTAGCAGAGAAAATAATTATTTGCAAAATATTAATTCCGCATTCCGCGAAACAGTATACATTCCGCAAAAAGTCATTCCGCGAAATGGTATTCGGCGAAATGGTTCATTCCGCGAAATGTTACACCGCGAAAAATAATTCCGCAAAATGGTTTTCGGTGAAATGGTATACAACCGCCATAGCGCCATAGCGTAGGGCCCATATAGCCGAGGCGGTAAACGCACGGGTATCCAGCATGACCATGCTGAGGGTGACGGGTTCGATTCCCGGTCGGTCCAGGATCTTTTCGTAAAGGAAATTTCCTTGACTTCCTTGGGCATAGAGTATCTTTTGTCTGCCACACGATATACACATGCAAAATGGTCATTGGCAGAGGAAGCTCTCAGTTAATAACTGTGGAAGTGCTCATAGAACACTAAGCTGAGAAGCAGGCTTTGTCCCAGTGAGGACGTTACGCCAAGAAGAGAGGGAGAGAGCGCTTTTAAGTTAAATCCCTCCCTTTTCCTTTGGGCGATTCTAATGAGTTTAAGGGCGGACGGGACGGTCGGGGAAATATCCGCCATTGCTCTGTTGCTACTAAGATGGTAATCTCAGATTCTACTTCATATTTTGCAACAAAAACCTATCACTGTGTATGCTCACTTGCAGTGCATATGCTGATTGTTTTTCAGCATCTTCAGTGCAATAGAACTCGAGATTACCATCTTCAAAATCGCGAGGAAAATTGTTAGAAAGAGAGGCAAGATAGGAAAAATAACACGGCGTCCCGTTTCACCTCAAAACATTCCCCGCGTTGAAAACTAAATGAGTAAGCATTGCAAGGCACGACTCTACCGTACTTCCGAACTCCTTTTTCCTCCATAGTAATTTTGACAACACAGTAACAAATTTTGAAAATGACGTATAATCAATGCTACACCATTGATTATGCGTCGTTTTCAAAATTTCGTTTCCGTATGAAAATATTAAACAAAAAATTTCTATCTTCTGTGTCTGCTTGAGAGAGAAGGGTGATGAACGCTAGATTGCCTTATTGCAGGGTGACGTCATCAAGAAATCGCTCTCTTTCTCTCCTACGAGAAATTAGAAAACAACAGGACCAATAGCTGTCAAATTTGACAGGTACTGGTCCTGTTGTTTTCAAACTCTCTGAAAGAGCGAAAGAGATAGAATTTCGCTGAGAGGTGGTCTATTAGATACCGGCCAGAGTGGACGCGTCACGCGGCGCGACGCGGAGATTTGCACGCAAAGGAATAACAATCAATAATAAGGAGCTCTCAAATCGTATGGGAAATCCGCGTCGCGTTGCGTGACGCGTCCACTCTGGCCGTACCCTTAGCCTATGCAGCCTTTGATGCTGTCTTGCTCTCTTCCACAGGAAATTTGATGTTTACTGAGATCCCCGTTTTCAAAATTTCCGAAGGAATGAGAAAGATAATTCCGTTTGTCTTGTCGAACATCGATGATGCTATTCTTTATTACACCAACAAACCTAACCTCAAAATGACTGACAATTCACAGGTCATTTTGACAGATGCAACATGAGTAAGAAAAGGACAGCAACAAGAACGATAAAGTAGAATATATGATTCGTCTTTTTCCTGCATGTGAGTGGTCTGTCAAAATGACAGAAGTGTCAAACATTTTCATGGCTAGCTTTGTTGGTGTAATGAAGAATGGTCCACTGCACGAATTTGTGCTGGCCTGCTTACTCCCACACGAAATTTGACGTTTGAGCGGTGTCGGCACCGCTCAAACGTCAAATTTCCTGTGGGAGAGAATTCGTGCAGTGGACCATAGAGCAACCATGGAATATAGAGGGTTAATGAACTTAATAGAGATACCAAATTCACTAAACGGAACACGAACAGAAGTAATGAATATGGATGGTCATCACATTTTACGTGGTCGACAACATTAAAATAAAACAATAGGTAGATGTAACCAGAACATTGATTTTCACCATACTTAGCTTACGTCGATTCCAATGGCCACTACCACGGATTGAGCCACTTCAGTCGCGAATCCTTCCGTAACGTTTCACCGTCCATCCTTTCTTCGATCTTTGTAAACTGCACGGCAGATTCCAGGCGATCATCACGGACCGCACGGGATGTTATATCCTTCACCACGACGCAATCTCCGTTTTCCTTGAGAAAAGTGTAGTTAACATCTGCCTCTGTGGGTTCTCCATGGGGGAATCTGATCGGGAGAACTTCAATCAGGTGTTTAACTTTCCACAGACGGGCATTGTTTTCGGGAATATTTTTCACCACTGCCACCGCGTTGGACTGAAGAAAAAGAAATAAAATTGATGTTAGAAATGTTTAATTACCCGTCCTAGCAATCGAGCCGAAGGCCCTCTTACCTCATACAATCCCAAGTCTCTCAGGATTCGCTTCTCCCAGTGGGGGCACCCTTTGACCGGTTTAATCCGGCGAACTCGGAAAAGCTTCGATGGTTCACCGGTCTCGGGCAGTGAGTGTGCTTCATTTTCCCTGATACCCAAACGAAATCAATCGGTTAGTTAGTTGTTCCAGTTATGTAAGGGTGGTTCAATCACTTCCAGTCTACACGTACCTGGGATAGTAGAATATGTTGTTCACCTTCACACCATCCTTGTACAGAAACTTCTTGTTATGTTTGCCATAGTTTCGCACCAGCAAAGATGGTTTGCAATGGTTTGCACAAACCGAGAGTACACTTTTGAACATAATTTAAACTCTTTTAAATTATTTCGGCATCGGCGATCTGAGAAAATGCGAAAAATGTGCCGACAATGTTTACTCTACTGGACAGCTGCTTGTGCGAAGCATATCATAACTTTGAGAACTGTCAAACGTCCCAACTTCTGATTTCGAGGGGTGCATAAATGCATATCCGAGAATTTGGTATGTAATCAGTTTACACAAAACTATTATTCAATTTGAAGAAGAAACCATAAAACTATTGCTTAAAATTAACGCATTTTTCGTACTCAGCTATATTATTTAAAATGCAATTATTTACTCTTGTATTTGGAACATTATTAAATAATTTTTATTTTTAATTTTTAATCGATATTTAAAAAAAAATGTATCAATAAACTCTATTTTGCTTTCAGTGTGTATCAGTTTGACATCACGCTCCGCATGACAGTTCTCAATTTCTCGATGCAGCCATCAGCCAGCAGCAGTGCAGCCCACTTTTGATCACCACCAAAGGAAAAGCATTGACCGCAAGTGGAAAAAATCCCGCAAGTGCGAGGAAAATTGTGCTTTTCGTGGAAATTGTTGAAACAAAGTGCCGCCGGCAAACGTCATCAAAATGCTGGATATGGAAAACATCGAACTGCCCAAGCTGGAAAACGATCAAAAGTCTTACGCCGGCATTCCGG
Source organism: Aedes albopictus (assembly GCF_035046485.1). Lineage (NCBI taxonomy): Eukaryota > Metazoa > Arthropoda > Insecta > Diptera > Culicidae > Aedes > Aedes albopictus. The sequence goes on from NC_085138.1 coordinate 224,368,735, forward strand.
AGGCGGTATTTGTGGTGAGTAATATTTTGCTCAGTCGACCATTCGCTTCCACTAACCCCGATTCTTCCAAACCGTAGGAGGATGTTGAGGCGTTCATGAAACAGTCCGGTAGCGAGGAAAATGTCGAAAAGGTACTCAAAAGCCTGGATGAACAGCACAGCAAGTATAAGTTTATGGAGTTCAACATAATTTCGCGGAAGCGCCGCCTGCGGCAGCAGATTCCGGATCTGGCCAAAAGCCTGGAAATGATTAAAATTCTCAAGAACCAGTCGGAAGAGCAGGAAACGCGGTTTTTGCTGAGCGAGCAGGTCTTTGTCAAGACGCGAGTGCCTCCCACGAAAACTGTCTGCCTCTGGTTGGGAGCCAACGTGATGCTCGAGTACCCGCTGGACGAAGCCGAGGAACTACTGAAGCAGAACAAACACTCGGCCGAGGTGAACCTCAAGTGCCTGGAGCACGATCAGGACTTTCTGCGTGATCAGATTACCACCACGGAAGTGAACATGGCTCGTGTCCACAATTACGACGTGAAGAAACGACAGGCAAAGAAGGCGGCCGAGGAGAAGTAGTAACTCTGGAGCATGCTAAGTTTTACTTGACTTTGCGGTATGTGCTTGGTATCTGGTTCAATAGTACTCTGCACTCAAAATCATTACTATTAAGGTTCAATTATTTGCGATTTAATAAATAATTGCGAAAGATATGTGTTTGTTTTATATAGTAATTTATAGTAGAGGTCCAGGTAGAGGTTCTCAACTCAATTTTTTCATGCACACTAGGGTAGGGCGGGGCAAGATGAGCACCCTAAGGATCACGTTGAGTTTATTGAGTTTATTGATGTAGTCGTCGTCTTCACATTTCAACCAAAAAATCTTTGGAAAACTTAATGCACTTTCCATAATAACACAAAGAGAGGATCGATGAAGAGAACTCGAAAATGTCAGTTAGGCCCTAATGAAGAATCAGTGTCGATATATATATATATATATATATATATATATATATATATATATATATATATATATATATCTAGATTGAGTTTCAATAAGGGCGAAAGTAACATGAGAGAGTTCTCTTCATCGACTCTCTTCTGCAAATTAAAGTGACAAGATGCAAATTCAATCAAACTTTTTTACACTTAGACGCTAGATACAGACATTGCTCAGTTCGTCGAGCTGAGTTGATTGGTATATAGGACTCGGCCCTGCGGGCCTTGGATCGAAAGTCGGTTTTTCGAGCGGTATTTATACCCTTCTTATGGATGCAAAAAGGGTAAAATGGTAGTTAGTGTACACAGGCAAAGCTAGTATTTGTAGGTTTATAGTTAGTATGCAAAGCCTATGAAGGGAATTGCGTGAGATAACAGTTGATGGATTTCGAAGTAGTAACTATTAAAAGGCCATGGTATTCAACAGCTCGTTCTGTATTTAAACGTTTATTTTTTATTTTTGACTAGACTAGGTATATAAGTATGTAGACTACGGTTTACGTAATACGTTTTCTCTAAACAGTCTAAGATGCCATATCTTAAACGTGTGTATTATACGACGAAGGAATGCAATTATTTTCTTCACACTTATCTATAAACACATGCAACTCAGTTGTACTTGACTGTTTTAATATATTTATTCTAGATGCGTTTGATTTCACACGATAGAGTAAAGTTTAAATGAACTTTAAAACCATTTTCAGCAAACGTGATATGGTTTTTTTTCTGCATGCATGTCCACTGGACTGTATGCAGAGTGCAGCTACACTATTTTTCGCAGGAGCCTTATAGACGGATGAAAATTAGAAGTTTTTAATCCCTTATTTATTTGGGTTTTTAATTGATATTGTCCGGACATCTAACTGCAAAATAACTATACAAAATGGAACACAGGACGATATGCCACACAGGGTAGACCCGTTTCGGTCCACATATTTTAAGAAGTTTCTAACCAGATTCGATACTCTGCCTTAAAACAATCCACGTTTCTCCAGGTAGCTCCACCAGGTTTAACATTTGCTTATATTTGTTTAACCTTCCTTTTGCATCACGTTGGCAGCAGCTCGCTGACGTAGTGTACGGTATGGGTCAAAAATGACCCTAATGCCAAAGGAGGGTTAAAAGAATAACGGGAATTTCCTTAGTTCTTAGGAAAATTTAACAGGAATATTTTAATGAGCACCATTTGGAAATAAACCAGTAATTTACCAATTAGTCCTCCAGGAGTTTTTCTCAAGGAATTCCGTAAATTTTCTACTTCATCTGGGACAGCTGAAAATGCTCTTTTAGCCTATTTCACGTATTATTTCTAATACTAAAGAAGAACAAAAATATTACGTAAATGCTCCAGTTTCTGTCAGAATTCTGGTAGAAATGCCGTGTGTGGTACACAGTAGACTGGCCCAAATACAAAAATGTCGAAAAATGCCACGGGACACCCTCTAGTATCGCTTTGGATGAGAAGAACAATCTGTGAAAATTTCAGCTCAATCGGTTAAAAACTGAGCTGGCGCAAATGAGTTGAAGGTTTGTATGGGATGTTCAGTCGAAATATATGGGACATTGGATTACCTCCAGTCTCTGATACAGCACGCCGGTTTGGCGAGTTCGATTTGGTTCAGAATTGAACGAATGGTTGTTGAGATCCTAAGGAACATCTTTGTAGAAGACCATATCATGATAAAACTTAATTTAGTTACAGTTTCAGCTGACGAAAGCAGAGTGAGGACATCTTCCCCCGTTCACTCTCGGTTGTTATATACAGCACGTGTTTGTCGGTCGAAACTTGCGCACTACATCATAGGCAGCTATGTAATTCTTCATTGTTTCGATGCCCATCCACGTGCGTGAGCAATGGAAATAATGAAGGACAACATAGCCGCCTATGATGTAGTGTGCAGGTTTCGAACGGCAAACACGTGCTGCATGTAACAACCGAGAGTAAACGAAGGAAGATGTCATCACTCTGCTTTCGTAAGCTGAAACCGTATCTAAATTAAGTTTTATCATGGTATGGTCTTCTACAAAGTTGTTCCTTAGGGTCTCAACTACCATTCTGTCAATTCTGAGCCAAATTGAACTCGCCAAACCGGCATGCCGTATCAGAGACTGGAGGTCATCCAATTTCCCATATATTTCGATTGAACATCCCATACAAACCTTCAACTCATTTGCGCCAGCTCAGTTTTTAACCGATTGAGCTGAATCTTTCACAGATTGTTCTTCTCATCCAAAGGCACGATTCTAGAGGGTGCCCCGTGAATTTTAAAAACTTTTTTTTCGTCTCATACAAATGTGGGCCGGTCTAGTACACAGTTGCTGGAGACATAGTTGGCTCCTTTAGTGGTTCTGAGATAATTCCAAGGATAATTCCATCACTCCATGTTCTGAATCTGCACGCCAGCTTTTACAATTTTGGGGCCCGGGAACCTTTGAAGATTATTTTTTAAGTTTGTATGGGAGCGATTTGTTTAATCGCCTTTCACTTGCCGATCAAGCAGTTGCCCAGATGTCAAAGATATCAAAAAATCTATTTGAAATTAATTTTAATAAGGAATCACAAACAAACAAAAAAGTTCTTAAGATTAGTCCAGGGATTCGATTTAAAAATGTTTCCCGCAGGATTTCCACGATTCCCACAATGAACTCCCGGAAGATTCTCAGAAGGAGCTCCTGGAGAAATCCTAGAAGGAACTTCTTGAGAAATTTATAGGCGAATTCCAAAAGCATTTTCTGGAAAAAAAAAATCCAGAAGCTATCCCTGATGAAATTTTAGAAAATTATGGACAAAACTCAGGAATAATTTCGGGAGGAATCCGAGAAAGAACTGCTTGATCTGAGATGCTTGATGAATCTGAAAATGAATTTGTGGAGGAATTTCAGTAAAAAAACCATACGAACTTACTGATTCTATAACATTCCCCAGAATACCAATCCCCAGAATTCCATTCCCCAGAAAACCATTTCTCAGAATGTATCATTCCCCAGAATGTACCATTTCCCTGAAATCCATTCCCCAGAAATCCATTCCCCAGAATGCACCATTCCCCAGAAAAGCTTAATATGCTCGGCTAAAAAGTTTAATTCGATACACAAACAGTACAATGTTGATCATGATATGTTATAGGCAAGGATTTTAACATTATAGTGTTATTACGCGCAAACATCTATTTCTTATACGGTATATCCATAAAAATATTCTACAATGGTTCAAACGTTTAATTACCGTTGTACACAGTTGCATGTTGATCTTTATACCTATCTTGAAAATTCACAAACTGTCATCATTCCAGTTGCGTTGCTATAAAATGTTTTGTTTTTGACAGATTTGTGAAAATTGTGCAGCACTTGTTTCACGATAAATAAAGTTTTAAAAGTGATGTGCAAAATTTACAGAGAAAACGTATTTTCTTCTGATGTTGTTCAGTGTACAAGATGCTAATGGACCAGTTTATGGTCGGTTTATATTAAAAAGATTTTTCTGTCGAAAACTTTGAGTTACTCGGAAAGACTCAACTGACCACGTTTTTCTACGCAAATGTTTGGAGGAATCCATCCCAACGGCTGTTCCTAATTATTCGCTTCAAAGGCCCTTCATTCATGCGGTATGATAAGGGCTTTTATCATTATTCCAATACTATGGAATAGAAAAAGTGAACATATAAGCAGTTTTAATGCCAACAATTCTAAATATTTTTAATGAAGAAGGAAAAAAGTATCATTGTTTTCCTTTTGGCATTCAAAAACCCAACAATGTTCCTTCTTTTTAAACAATATTTTTCTTAGAATTAAGGCAATTAGTAAAATTTTTGAAATTATAACTGCTTACATTTTCAACATAGATTCTCCCTTCTTTTCTACATAGGCTGTTCTTTCGAATTGCACTTTTCAGGAAATTATGGGGATTATTACAACCACCGGTGTTAAATTGCTGTTATATTTATTATATATTTTTTCAAATTTCTAAACACCTGTGCTTGTGGTGCCAATAATTACCTAAACATTGTAACTCAAAAGAACAGCCTATGTAGAAAAGAAGAGAATGTTGAAAAAGTAAGCAGTTGTGATGCCGATAATTTCCTGAAAAGTGCAATTCGAAAGAACAGCCTGTGCAGCAAAGAAGGAAAAATCTATGTTGAAAATGAAAGCAGTTATAATTGTACCAATTTCCTAAATTCTAAAAAAAGCTTGTTGAAAAAAGGAACAGTGTTGGGTTTTTGAATGCCGAAAGGAAAACGATGTCACCACAGACAAACAGACGTAACCCTTCGACTTTTTTCGATTCAAAATTTTAGTCTCGGAAACAGGTTCGCTTAACCCTTCAGCGCGCGCGCTGTTGTTAAAAGTACAACATCACCAAAAAACCTCGCTCGTTGTATAACGTGCTCGCGGTGCAGTTTCGGTTGCTCGATGGCGCGCGTCCTGGAAGGTTAATTCTAAAAGGACTGAATTTGGCCAACCATCGACTAGGTGGCAGTAGTGTCAAACTCGAACAAAAACGATGCGAGCGCCGCGGATTGCCAGTTGGTCAACCCTCAAATAAACCGTTAAATCGATGTACGATGGCAATTATCAGAGTGTTACGTTTCCTTCTTCGTTAAAAAAATGTTTGAGTCGTTATAAGTATTGTTGGCATTACAACTGCTTATATGTTCATCAACAATTTTCCATTCTTTTGCATAGGCTGTTCTTTCGAGTTGTACTTTTCAGGTAATTATCGACATTGTAACTGCTTACTTTTTTAACATAGATTCTCCATTCTTTTTTGAATAGGCTGTTCTTTTGAATTGCACTTTTCAGGAAATTATGGGCATTACAGCCTCCACCGGTGTTAAAATTGCTAATATATTTATTTAATTTTAATTTAATTTAATATTTTTTTTCAAATTTCTAAACACCTGTGCCGATAATTACCTTAACTCGAAAGAACAGCCTATGCAGAAAAGAAGGAAAAAACTACGTAGAAAATGTAAGAAGTTTTGATGCCGATAATTTACTGAAAAGTGCAATTCGAAAGAAGAGCCTATGCACAAAATAAGGGAATATGTATGTTGAAAAAGTAAGCAGTTGCGATGCCAATAATTATACCAATAGCCTAAATTGTGAAGGCAAAGCATGCTTATTTCCAAAGTTTTTCATGCCAAATAAGAATTTTTGGCAGGATGTTTCTTCCGGTATTTTTTTACGAATAAATATTTGATTTTTAGCGATTAATATAAACCATTCAGAAATAAAACAATAGTTTTATTTTCTTTCTGGGGAATGATATATTCTGGGGAATGGTACATTCTGGGGAATGGATTTCTGGGGAATGGTACATTCTGGGGAATGGTACATTCTGGGGAATGGGTTTCTGGGAAATGGTTTTCTGGGGAATGGTACATTCTGGGGAATGGAATTCTGGGGATTGGTTTTCTGGGGAATGGTTTTCTGGGGAATGTTATAGAATCAACTTACTTCTAAAGAAAACCACGAGGGAACTAATGGAGGAAATTAAGAAGGAGCATCTGGGTGAATCTCAGAAGAAACTCCTGGGGGAATTTCCTGGGTTAAAGCCGGATCGAACTTCTTAAGGAATTAAAATTGCTGGTAGAACTTTTAGAGAATCCTGGCAAAAACTCCCAGAATAATTCACGTTACAACATAATACGAGAAGTAACACCTGAGGAAATCCCAGAAGGAGCTTCTGGAGAAATACCAAAAGTCAGGAAATCTTTTAGAGACTCAAACAAAGATATCGTATTGAATTCCAAGAGACAACCAAGCACAATCCCAATGATTCCCAAACATTCTTCGAGCAATCCCAGAAAAACTCCCTTGGGGAAACCTAATAGTTTTGGAGCAATTCTGGGTGGAACTTCTGATGGAAATACCGAAAGAACATGTAGAAAATCCCCAGGTTTTTTTTTTTAATAATTTCGGCGAAAATCCTTCTTTAAATTTTTCAAACGATTTTCTTAGAAATTTCAAGGAATTATCTCAACAAATTCAAGAAGAGCGTCGTTTAAGAATTCTAAAAAGAGTGCAAAACTTACTAGATTTATCTACAGCAATCTAAGGAACATGCTTCGAAGGAGAATCTCAGAAAGAGCTCATCGATATATTCCAAAAGATGTTTCCGGGTAATTATTAGAGATCATATGGAAGAATTCTCTAAGATTACCTAAAGGAATTTGAAGAAATTCTTACAGGAATCAAAAAAGGAATTTCAGACGATACTCGTAGTGGAACATTAGGTGGCATTCCCGAGGAGATTGTCTTAGAAATAACTGGAGAAATTCTAGAAGAAATATGACATCTCAAAGATAAGAATAAGAGATAAGAATGGTAAAAGATTATCTAGAGGAATCCCAGTAGGTACCCAGTGAGGAATCCTAATAGATTTTCTGGAGGCATTCTTAGAGATTACATGAAAGAATCCCAAACACAATCATAAAAGAATCTCTACAAAAATATCTCTTAGTGAGTTCTAAGAGATTCCTATACGAAATGTAATCCAAGAAGAACTGGGGAAATATTTGAAGGTTATTAGTTCGGTATCCCAGAAGGTTTTCCAACAGCATTTCCAGCAGGACTTATCGAATAAACTTCTGACAAAAAAAATCCTGGGGAACTACGCAATAAAAAAAAACCGGGAGAAAATGTTGCAAAATTTTTGAGCTAAAGTACTGGAGAAACTCCCGGACGTCTTCAGACAACATATGGGAGCAAAAACTTGCATTAAGAATTCACAATTTCGACGTTGGGTTGAAATAGGTAGAATTGCCTATAACTTTATAGCATTTAATGCATTACATGAGCAAGGAGGAAATAAAAATGACAAATATAATCCACTTAGGACCACACCATCTTACTGCTGCACAGACTCTTTCGGATCGCCCGAGGGCTCCGCACCGTCGGAATTTTTGGTCACTGTTGTCACCACCCGGTCTTCAGTGGCCGTCTCCTTAACCGGCTCAACCTTACTGGACGGATTCTCCGAGTGGTTCGCACAGTTCTCAGCCGCCTGGACGGATTCTGCTGCCAAAGGACCGGTTCCATCTGCGCTGGGTGGCGAAGCATTCGCCAGTTTTAGTGCATTCATTTCTCGTTTCAGCATCTCAATCTCGTTCCTGGCATCGTTCAGCTCATTCTCCAGCCGCGCAATAGTATCCTTGTCCTTGAGCCGTTCGCCCAAATTGTCCAGCAAGTATTCAATGGCGTTCTCCGGCCGATCCGAGTTGCATTTGATCAGAACTTTCGTTATTGCATCCAGCACCCCTTTCCGATCCAGGTACTTACGGAAATCCTCCTTCGATCCATCGATGGGCTAGTGGAAAATATTAATTACAAACAATTATTATTACAAGCGCTGTTTTTGCAAGTTTGATTCGTGAATCGAATTGATACCTTGAAACTGGACATTCTGCGAGCTTCGCGGGTGCAAAAATCAATAAAAGCTATGCTAGGCAATCTCTGTCAAAACTCGATTCAATATTATAGGTAGGTATTATAAATCACGATGATAATATTCACACCCGACCACGTTTTATAGATTGTTTTGAGTAACTGCACAGAATGAACAATAGAAATTGTGGAATAATGCACTTTTGTGTGGCTTTTGCACAACCACGAAAATGTTTTGGAAGGATCTCGTTTCAACTGACGGCAGAGGGCGGAGATGACAGACAACCTCTGTCGATATGCACGCAGCACGAGAGGTGTCCCAAATTACACAAATGGAGATTAATACAAATATGGACCAAACAGGTCTGAGCCATTTAAAAGGGAGATTAATCGATAAAATACCCACACACGGAGAAACAACAGATCTAGATTGAGTATAAATAAGGGCGAAAGTAACATGAGAGAGTTCTCTTCATCGACTCTCTCTTCTTCAAATAATTAAAGTGACAAGATGCAAGTATGGTTGAACTT
>NC_085138.1:224377662-224397248 GCF_035046485.1 Aedes albopictus
AAACAATTTATTCATTTATTTATTTCGTCAACCGTTTGTATACTACATACATATATAATTTGTTCTATATTCTATTGTATCGTACAGAGTTGAAATATTGTTTTAACTTTACGCGAGACATGGTCAAGTCGATAGATTCGTAATTTTTATTGTAAATTAACATCATTCTATTGATTGGGCTGAATTTCGCATAATTTGTACGATGATGACTGACCGCAAATATGTTTCGATTTCTTAATTTTCGAGTCGGAGTATAAAAATTTAAACAGAATAGCAGATTGCTGCAATCTACACGTTGCGAAACAATGTCATTTACAAATGTTATCATAGCATATTCACGACGTTCCTTTATTTATTAGCATACAACGTGATTCATAAGAAGGAAGTGGAAAAGTTGTCCATCTCAGTTTACGTAGAGCAAATAGCAAAAATTTCTTCTGCACCGACTCTATGCGTTCTTCATGAGTTTTCATAAATGGGGACCAAACAACACTACAATATTCAAGAATCGATCTCACATAAGAAATGTACAATGTTTTGATAGTGTATGGATCGTTAAAGTTGATACTAAATCGCTTTATGAACCCCAGCATGTTGGTAGCTTTATGAATTATTGTATTGTAATGATCGATAAAACTCATTTTAGTATCTAAGATCACGCCTAAGTCTCTAACTCTTTCACATCGTTCAACGATTTGATCCCCTAAGGTCACACTAGTTATATGCTGGTTCCTTTTTCTACTAAAGGTGATAGAATTACATTTTTTAACGTTTAACTGAAGCAAACTTTTATTACACCATATATAGAACAAACGTATTTCGTTTAGATATATACTAGTGACTTCTTCACTTTTGATTTCCATGAAAATCTTCATATCATCTGCATAAATTAATATCTTTGAATGCTTGAATATATAATATGCGTCGTTCACATATAAAATGAAAAGAAGAGGACCTAAATGTGAACCCTGGGGGACACCAGACGTTACATTAACGGGTTGAGATTTGCTACCTTCGAAACGTACTGTTTGTTGTCTATTTGTTAAATATGATTGAATCCAAGAAAGCAGTTTATCATCAATTCCTATTTTCGAGAGTTTGAACAGCAATAAAGGGATATCTATGCGGTCAAAAGTTTTACTAAAATCAGTATATAGAGCCTCCACATAATTGCCGTGGTCCATAGCATTTACTGTGAAATTTACAAACTCTAGCAGGTTAATTGCAGTTGAGCGGCCCTTGAAAAACCCGTGTTGAGAATTCGTTATTCTGTTCTTCACTTGATTAAACATTTTTTATTAACAATGGATTCAAACAGTTTTGGGATACAAGAAATAATTGCAATTCCACGGTAATTTCGTATGTCGGACTTTTTTCCCGATTTATATATAGGGATTAAAAATGAGTTTTTCCAAATACTGGGAAATGCAGATAATTCAAGGGACATGTTAAATAGCCAAAATAGAGGAGATGTCAGCTCAATTGCAAGAATTTTCATAAATACTGGGGGAATTCCGTCCGGTCCTGATCCTTTTGAAGCGTCCAAACTTTTTAAACCTGTTAAAACGTCCTCCACATTGATATGACTTACATGAACATCTCTTGAAAATGAGGGCATGAATGAAAAATATTCTAGATCACGATCATTCTCGGAGAAAGTCGTATAGATATCTTGGAAAAATATAGCGAAGAGATCGCAAATCTCCTTAGAGGTTTCAGCCGTTTTTTCATCTAATATCATTTTTGAGGGGAAATTACTTGATTTTGATTTAGTCTTAACATAATTGAAGAATTTTTTGGACAAGACTTGATTTCGTTCTCAGTTATCGCATTATACTCTTCGAGTGTTATACTGATGGCTGTATTTAATTGGTCACATATTTCCAAATATTTTTGTAGATTTTCATCAGTGTTATTCTTCTTATACATTTTGTGAGCTTTTTGCATCCGGTTTCTTAAATTTATGATATTTTTGTTGAACCACACTGGATGTTTAAAATTTCCATGACGCCTTTTCATTTTAGTAGGAACTTCTTTGTCGATTATTTCATATAATATTTTATAGAAGGTACCAACCGCATTTTCAATATTATCTTCACTTTTCAAGATTGATTGCCAGTCTACCACATTTAATTTATGCTTTATGTTGTCATAGTTTGCTTTATGGTATTCGAATACTTCCTCATATTCATAGTCATTAGATCTCGGAATGTTGTGGACGAATAGAGAATATTCTATGGCAGTATGGAATGCTTCATTTTTCCATAGAGGAGAAACACATGCATTAACGCAGAAATCCTCGTTAACATTGGTCAATAATAAATCCAGGTAACAATTTTGTTGATTTTTTACATTATTTATTTGATTTAATCCCATAATGGCAATTTTGTCGAAAACAAATTGTAAAGTTTCGTTGTCCCCAACAACTGGTAACAAAATACCTTCATTGTCAATGTCTGGTATAAAATCAGCATTGCGTTGATTAAAATCGCCGTATATGTTGTAACCAGTGGTGTGTTGAAGTGTCCAAGATTTGTGAGATTATCGTGATTTTGTTTATCGTTGTGTTGTAATCTTGTACCAAGGAAGTCCTTAAATGTCTGAACTTGCACACTACCCAACACCCACTGTGATGTAACGCAGCTAGGAGTTCCGCTACTCACCACCAGGCATCGCAGAAGGACATGTTGGGCGGCCATTGTGGGTGGTGTAAAGGGGCCATGATGGGGCGAAATTAGATTGGAGGAGAAATTTCAACGGTCGAAGGAGCGCGCAAAAACCGCCATCGCTTAACTGGCAATTAGTTTGCAAATTTTGAAAGCGAAGGACGTGTTAGCTATCCACGAAATACCAAGTCACCTTGGATATTCTAAAATTCACTGTGAAAGTGAGGTTCATTAAAAAAACCAGTAAAACGGAAGTGCACAATACGGAAAGCATCCAGGTAACTTCGTGATTATTCTGTGCTCAGACCACCTACCATTCTAACCGCCTGCATCATCCCTATAACCCAGGACCCCTGTGCTATAGTTTTAAATAGCCTGTGCAGCTAGTACTTACCTGTGCCTAGTACTTACCTGGCCGGAGAACTGCCGAAAGTACGCCTTAACGCTGTGCGAACCAACCAAGGTCCGGAGTTTGGCCCAACCGTCAAGAACGCCGCTCCGTCGACCGGATAGACCACCGTTGACCAGTTACACGGCAGACAATAGAGGCGCAGCCATTTTGAAAACGTGTCCTAGAGTTCACGCGTCACGCCAAAAGTCGCGACTCGGACTGCATCGAACGGCCGTCCAACCCAACGGAAGGCGACAGCGAAGGACACCGAAGGAAGTACGAAGGAGAAGGTGTAGTAGCGGAGCAAGAAGAAAGGGGCCCCGCATAGAGTGAAGAAGTAGCAAGAAAGAGGTAGGAGATAGACAGTAAGAAAGTGGGAAGAAAGTCAATAAAGGTACCTGTAGTGTAAAAGTTAAAATAAAGTGGGTTTGTGTTGAACGTAAAGTGTTTAAGTGTTTCCTTGGCCGCGATAGTCAAGCGCGTACGCCGACCCTGAGGCAGTTGAAGGAGGGGGGTCTCACCAGTGCTGGGCAGGGATCGCCCACTAGTTACACTTGGCGCCCAACTGAAATTTGCGTAGACTATCAGAGCCCGGGTACACTTGAATAGCGATTGCGTGTCTTTGCGGAAGTCTCTGGGAAAACTTCCAGACTTCGCGGACGAACTTGACCAAAGCACACAAAACAGGTAACCGATTGATGAATGGGAGTCAATATAATCGATTCTAAAAGAGGGGTCTTGGATGTGAGTGAACGGTCTGACTAGCTACCAACAATTGAGCAAAACTTAATAAAAGCATACGAACGAAGTCGGAGAGTTTTCGCGGTGAATTCCGGAATCTCGAACAGTGTTGTGTGGTTTTCAGACTGTGAAACAAAACGCCAAACAAGAACGAAACGTTTATTTGAAATAAGCGAGCTAAAACTAGGATTTTTTAAATTATATGCTTCAATAGGGAGCGTGAACAAATTTTAGGTTTTTTTTCAATTTTTTACAGCTTTCAAGCTAACGGAAGCGTTTTCTAATTAGGATTTTCAAATTTGGTTCAGTGGAAACCCCCACTTGAACACCGTTTTAGTTTCTTTTTCAATTTTATTTCGATTTTCTTTTGTTGAATGGCATTCGAAGAGATGGCTATGCCCCAGTTCGTGGCGTGGTACCACGCGATGAATCCTGGGCATCTCACCCTCGATGAGCTGGAGCACGAGATGAAAATCAGGGACATTCCTCTGGACGTCTCTCGTAGCGCAGCTGAGCGGACACTGCGTAGCCATCTGAAAGAGGAGAAAGGCAAATCTGATGTTAGAAAGCGGTTTGTAAGTGAATCTGTAGTTGCTGAGTTAGAGGTTTGTGACGAAAAGCTAAATGGGATAAAAAACCACCTGGACAAGCGAGTGTCTAAAAAGGCACCAGACCAGCTGTTCAAAACCAGGTTAATTCATATTCTCTTCCGAATGCAGGCGTTGAAAGACCACGCAGAGAAGGAAGAGGATTTGAACAGCCTTGCAGTGATTGCTGGTGAGTGTGTGAAACTGCTCAATGTGTACTATTCCGCCACCTCTCACCTCTCAGAAGTGCGAGACGCCGAATTAGCGATTATTAACGAGAGTTTGAACCACATTAGGCGTGAGCATGAGTCAGGTGAGGGCAATGAAGAAGAGAATGACGCGAATGGTAGGGCAGATGAAAGGCCGACCGACGAAAGCGTGGTCGAACCTAACAGTAGGAATGCAGAAACGGATAGGGAGAATGCAGGTGGTCAACCCGAGAAAACGACAGATAGTGAGAAAGAGGGATTAGCAGCGGAGATCCGACAATTGACGGCGGTAGTGACTCAACTACTGCAACGCATCACAATTCTTGAGGCTGGTCAACCCGTTGCTCAGTCTCAGAATGTACATGCAGGTACCGCTAACAGCACTCAGATTGAGAGACACGTAGTAGAGGAGAAAGATGTAGAAGAAGGACAGGAAAAATCAGTGGATTTCTTAGGCTGGTTAAAACAGAGGAACGAGTCAATTGAAACGCTGAAAAACTCAGATGAGGGTGAGGTTGTAGGAAACAGACTGAAAGGGAAGAGTGAAAATAGCAGGTCATTGAAGAGTGGGAGCAAGTTTCCCATTCATAAGTGGTCTGTAAGGTATGACGGAATGGATAACGGTAGGAGGTTGAATGAATTCCTGAAGGAGGTGGAATTCAACGCTCGCTCGGAAGGATTTTCTGAAGCGGAGCTGTTGCAGGGTGCTCACCATCTGTTTACGCAGAAGGCGAGATCCTGGTTCATGGAGGTTAGTGGAGAGATAGGGTCGTGGAACGAGCTAGTTAGTGAGTTGAAGAAGGAATTCTTACCGGTCGACATTGACTATGTCTATGAACGGCAGGCGAATAACCGGAAGCAGGGTCCCAGAGAGAAGTTCCAGGACTTTTACTTGGACATGGTCCGGATCTTCCGCAGCATGTCGAGCCCCTGGGACGAAAAACGAAAGTTTGACGTCCTTTTTCGGAACACTCGTGAAGACTGTAGGATCGCGATGCTGGCAGCCAATGTGAACACGATACCTAAAATGAAAGATTTTGGTAAGCGTTTTGATTCCATAAATTGGCAAATGTACCAACGGAAAGAGAATAGGTTTTCGCGAAGAGAGATAGTTCAAATCGACGAGATTAGAGGTCAGCAGCGGTTTAGAGATAGTCAAGATAGGCACAAGAACCAAAACCAAGAGAGAGAGGATTGGAAGAGTAGGAAACAGTTTCACCCAGACTCTCAGCAGTTCCCAAAACGTCCGTGGAAGCAACAGCAACCCAATAGTCAGAAATCCGATGAAAAGCAGAGAGAGCATGAGAAACCTAAACCAAAGCCTGACAATGCACAACGGCAAAACAACCCAGCTCCTGGAACCAGTGGAACAAACACGCTTCAGCGAATCGTGAACGCGTATGTTCCTCCCGGGAAAAATGTTTGTTTAAATTGCCATGAAAGTGGGCATAGCTTTGAAGACTGCAACAAGTTGGACTCAGAGCGTAAATTGTTTTGTTTCCGTTGTGGGTTCCCAGGTTTCAAAACTAAAAACTGTCCATATTGCCAGTCAAAAAACTTGCCCAAGACTGCCTAGAGAGGCAAGACAGTCTTGCAATGATCTCCACAAGACCTCACACAGAGCCAGCAGTTCCAGACTCTCTCGAACAGCTGGGTTACTCACGAGTGAGTGGAGATACTGCTGATGAGGCCGAGCTAGCAACCATCCTCGTGACTCTCAGCGATGACCCCAGACCATTCGTGAGAGTGGAAATGCTGGGAATCCCAATAATTGGACTGTTAGACAGTGGAGCAGCTAAAACAGTTTTAGGCATAGGCTGTAAAAAACTAATTAACGCCTTGAAGTTGAAATTGAGACCCACGAGAATTGGTTTAAAAACAGCTGGAGGGCAAAGTTTAGAGGTTTCTGGGACAACTGACGTTCCAATAACGTTTAACGGAGAAACCAAACTCTTACCAATTCTGGTCGCTCCAAATCTGAGTCGTCGCTGCATTCTCGGCTACGATTTCTGGCAGGCTTTCGGGATCCGTCCTACGGTATCTCAACATATCGATGCGATCGACGAAGCTGAAAGAGAACCATTGGAAAGGATGAGTGAGTTGAGCGAGGATCAAATGAGGCAGCTGGAAGAAGTGAAAAGTTTGTTTCTCCCAGCGAGTCCAGGCCATTTGGGCAAAACAGGTCTCATTGAGCACCATATCGAGCTGAAGGACGAGTTTGCAAAGGCCGATCCTGTTCGGAAGAACCCGTACCCGTGGAGTCCTGAGATCCAGAAAAAGATCCACCGTGCATTGGATAATATGATCAGGGACGGGGTGGTTGAACCTTCGAACTCGGATTGGGCTTTACCAGTCGTTCCCGTCAAGAAGCGCGACAGCGAAGACGTACGACTGTGTCTCGATGCTCGAAAGCTCAATGAGCGAACAAAGAGAGATGCATATCCTCTCCCACATCAAAATCGCATCCTCAGTCAACTTGGTCCATTCAGGTTCTTAACTACCATTGACCTTTCGCAGGCTTTTCTGCAAGTACCTTTGAACCGTGCTTCGAGAAGGTTTACTGCTTTCTCGGTTCCGGGGAAAGGTCTTTTCCAGTTTACTAGGTTGCCTTTCGGACTAGTAAATAGCCCGGCAACACTTAGTAAACTCATGGACAGGGTCTTAGGACATGGCGAACTTGAGCCCGCTATATTCGTGTACCTCGACGATATAGTGGTGGCGAGCCACACTTTTGAGGAGCATATCGCGAAGTTGAGGGAATTAGCGCGCAGGTTGAAAGAGGCGAATCTCTTTATCAACCTGGAAAAGTCAAAATTCTGCTGTCACGAATTGCCTTATCTGGGATACATCCTTTCCGAGAAAGGATTACGGCCTAACCCGGATCGAGTCCAAGCGATCCTGGGCTTTGAGGCACCCAAATCGATAAGGTCTTTGAGAAGATTCCTCGGTATGGTGAACTATTACCGCAGGTTTATCGCCAAATTCAGTGAACTCACCGCACCTTTGACGGATCTGTTGAAAAACAAACCCAAGAAAGTGCGGTGGAATGAGGCAGCAGAAAACGCGTTCATAGCCATCAAAGAAAAGTTAATTACTGCCCCCGTGATGGCTAACCCCGACTTTAGCGTACCGTTCTGCGTGCAGACGGACGCAAGCGATACGGCACTCGCAGGTGTGCTCACCCAGGTCCACAATGGCGTGGAAAGAGTGATTGCATACCACTCAGAGAAGCTGAAAGGTGCCGAGCTTAATTACCATGCTGCGGAGAAGGAAGGTTTGGCAGCCCTCCGTTGCATTGAAAAATTTCGATGCTATATCGAAGGCACACGCTTCACTCTCGTGACGGATTCATCGGCACTCTCATTTATCATGAGAGCCAAGTGGAGATCGTCGTCTCGCTTGAGCCGATGGAGCATCACCCTGCAGCATTTCGATATGGAGATAAAACACCGTAAAGGGAAGGAAAATATCGTCCCCGATGCTTTGTCCCGGTCTATTGAAGCGCTGGATGTAGTAGAGTCGGACAAATGGTACCGGAATTTGTATGGATCGGTTGAGAACGATCCCGAAAAATTTATTGATTTCCAGATTCAGGACGGAAAACTGTTCAAGTTTGTAGCCGCACAGTCAGATCTGTTGGACTACAGATTTGAATGGAAAGAGTGTGTACCAGAGTCCGAACGCCAGCGCATCATTAGACAGGAGCACGACGAAATGATGCACATTGGGTTCGAAAAGTGCATCGAAAAGGTCAAGCGTCGGTACTATTGGCCCAGAATGAGTGCTGACGTGAAAAAGCACATTGCAAAGTGTGAGACTTGCAAAGAAAGCAAGCACTCCACCATATCTACTGCTCCAGAAATGGGAAATCAACGGATAGCCAGCAGACCATTCCAGATTGTGTGTATGGACTATATTCAATCACTTCCTCGAAGCAAGCAGGGCAATGCCCACTTATTAGTCGTATTAGACATCTTTTCTAAGTACTGCCTGCTCGCTCCGGTGAAGAAGATTGCGTCTGGAAACCTGTGCACAATCCTAGAGGAAAGGTGGTTCCGTAAGTTGTCCGTTCCGCAGTATGTCATCACCGACAATGCGACGACCTTCCTATCCAAGGAATTTCAGGACTTGTTGAAGAGGTACGAAATTCAACACTGGGCTAATGCACGACACAGAAGCCAAGCCAATCCCGCAGAGCGACTGAACAGAACGATTAATTCGATGATTCGAACGTACGTCCGTACCGATCAGAAGCTCTGGGATACTAAAATCTCTGAAATCGAATTCGTCCTCAACAACACAGTCCATGGGTCAACAAAGTTCTCACCTCATAGAATCATCTTCGGGCACGAGATGGTCACACGTGGATCGGACCATCGCAGAGAAGCAGAGAGTGAGCTCTCAGGGGATGATCGTGCTGAGATGCTGAAGGGTATCAGCAAGAAGAACTACGACCTCGTCAAAGAAAACCTAAAAAGAGCATATGAGAACACCAAAAACCAATACAACCTACGTCACAAACGCTACTCACCTACGTTCACTGTCGGACAGCGAGTTTTCAAACGTAGTTTCGCTCTGTCCGAAGCTGGCAAGAACTTCAACGCAAAGTTAGGGCCGCAGTACAAGCCGTGTGTCATCGTCGCTAGGAAGGGCAACAGTTCCTACGAGGTGGCCGACATGAACGGCCGGTCGCTGGGAGTGTTCTCCGCAGCAGATCTCAAAGCCTGAAAGGAGATTTTCCATGAATCACACGTGATTCCATTAACTAGCCTGATTCTTGAGTGAGGGAAGGTCAATTGAGAGGAAAGTGACTGATCCGTGAAAACTCCATTTGGATCAGTCTACTTGAATCCTATTGCGTAATTTCCGCATCGAGGATGGAATCAGGACTAGAATAGGGGATAGGTGTCTGCAGTAAACCCCCCTAAATAGAATGCATTCAACTACTAGAAAATCATGTTTTAATGTGTTATGTTAAATTGTTTTGAGAATTTTGTTTCGTGTATAAATGTCCAATCATTTTTAAGATTTCTATTACATCATTATGCACATTATGCAGTTCACTGACTTGCATGCAATATCGTCATTGATCATTTGAAATTGCATGAGGAGCAGTCGACGATGCAGTGTATGATAGGGTGTGAGAGTGTGAGTGTGCATTGATTTATGAATGGCCTAATCATAATCAAGACCGAATCTACACGTGGAATATCTATGTTATAGCACTTAGTTTAGCCGGTTTGATGTACATAGTACATGTCACTTATACATTTTATTCATTATCACCACCATTTGGTACTTACCTTTTCAACATTCATGCAATTTTCATGGTTGATGAACTTCTAGCTAAGATCAGCAAAAAAAGGAGATTTTGAGAAATAAACTATCAAAATGATCAACTGGCCAAATTGTATTCTTCGACGCGTCATCAAAATGATAATAAATTCTCAAAATGCATCAAATTTTAACCGATTTTAGCCACAAATTCATCAAACTAATCCGCACCATACCACGTTTCACCATATTGTAAACACAATAGATTTGACAGCTTGGTTATTCATAGTCATTCGTACGCACACACTGATAAGACCGATAATGTCATCAAAGCCACAGTTGATTTCACTGATGGGCTGTGACTCCGACATAGTGAAACGAAACGTTAGTGAAATATTTCATACCGTACTCTAGAGTAACTTTGTAAATGTTGTAAATATTATTCCGGAATTCTTTTTTTTTAATACCATGGTAGATTTAAGCTTTGCATGATCATTAAAATGATAAATGCATGTTTTAAAATGTTATTTTATTTTTTTTAATTTGTTATTATAGTATGTTCGTATATATTTTAATTCGTTTTGCTTCAATGTTGGTCCAAAATTTATGTACAGTTCAATGGGTTCGCTGGAGACCGGAATCGTAAGATGTTGATGGTCAGTAGGAGGCCAAAGCCTCGAAACAGAGTGGAGTTGGAATACCAACGATGAAAACTTATGACCCCGACCCAAAATATGGCTGATACTAATAAAACGCTACTTTTTCCCTAGCTTACAACTTTGATTCGTTATTTTTGAATAGGTTTGAGATTTTCAGGAGTCAATTAGTGTTAAAAAAAGAGTGTGTGAGTAAGTTTTGTTCTGTTTGTGAAGACCCTGGTTCAGAGGTACGCGTCACAAAGTTGTTGTTCTTGTGTATGAAAACAAAAAAAAATCGGCTTCACCGAATTTTTTTTTAACCCGAGCGGGGGGAGAGTGTAACCAGTGGTGTGTTGAAGTGTCCAAGATTTGTGAGATTATCGTGATTTTGTTTATCGTTGTGTTGTAATCTTGTACCAAGGAAGTCCTTAAATGTCTGAACTTGCACACTACCCAACACCCACTGTGATGTAACGCAGCTAGGAGTTCCGCTACTCACCACCAGGCATCGCAGAAGGACATGTTGGGCGGCCATTGTGGGTGGTGTAAAGGGGCCATGATGGGGCGAAATTAGATTGGAGGAGAAATTTCAACGGTCGAAGGAGCGCGCAAAAACCGCCATCGCTTAACTGGCAATTAGCTTGCAAATTTTGAAAGCGAAGGACGTGTTAGCTATCCACGAAATACCAAGTCACCTTGGATATTCTAAAATTCACTGTGAAAGTGAGGTTCATTAAAAAAACCAGTAAAACGGAAGTGCACAATACGGAAAGCATCCAGGTAACTTCGTGATTATTCTGTGCTCAGACCACCTACCATTCTAACCGCCTGCATCATCCCTATAACCCAGGACCCCTGTGCTATAGTTTTAAATAGCCTGTGCAGCTAGTACTTACCTGTGCCTAGTACTTACCTGGCCGGAGAACTGCCGAAAGTACGCCTTAACGCTGTGCGAACCAACCAAGGTCCGGAGTTTGGCCCAACCGTCAAGAACGCCGCTCCGTCGACCGGATAGACCACCGTTGACCAGTTACACGGCAGACAATAGAGGCGCAGCCATTTTGAAAACGTGTCCTAGAGTTCACGCGTCACGCCAAAAGTCGCGACTCGGACTGCATCGAACGGCCGTCCAACCCAACGGAAGGCGACAGCGAAGGACACCGAAGGAAGTACGAAGGAGAAGGTGTAGTAGCGGAGCAAGAAGAAAGGGGCCCCGCATAGAGTGAAGAAGTAGCAAGAAAGAGGTAGGAGATAGACAGTAAGAAAGTGGGAAGAAAGTCAATAAAGGTACCTGTAGTGTAAAAGTTAAAATAAAGTGGGTTTGTGTTGAACGTAAAGTGTTTAAGTGTTTCCTTGGCCGCGATAGTCAAGCGCGTACGCCGACCCTGAGGCAGTTGAAGGAGGGGGGTCTCACCAGTGCTGGGCAGGGATCGCCCACTAGTTACAATGTGGAGTTTTATTTCTGGGGGTAGCTGTGATAAAATTTCGTCAGCATTAGCGAAAAAGACTTCATATGCCGTTTTATTTGCAAAATCTGGAGGAAAATAAACTGATGCAAATACATGTGTTTCACCCGCAATACAAGTTTTAACCCAAACATGTTCAAACTCCTTAACTTTCGATGAGGTTATCAATTCCGTGTTGAATTTAGAGGACACCGCAATAACAACTCCACCTCCTGATTTTCTTTGTGACAATTGTAAATTGCGGTCGTCTCGGCACTCTTATTGATCGAAATACGATAAATTTCCAAATTATACTCTGAACTAATTCAGAATTTTCATGTTTTTGTAGTGAATATAAAACTTTAAACATAGCTGCATATGAAAGCCTTAGGTATAAGCTGTAACACAACAATATTGAGGTATAGTGTTTCAAAAATTTGTTTAAAAATCTTATAAGTTTTACTAAAAGTTCTATGACTTTCGGAAAACTTATTGGATCTCGCTCAAAATTTTACGAATGGAGCTTTTATACATTGTTCATTGGGCCCATATGGCCGAGGCGGTAAACGCACGGGTATTCAGCATGACCATGCTGAGGGTGACGGGTTCGATTCCCGGTCGGTCCAGGATCTTTTCGTAAAGGAAATTTCCTTGACTTCCTTGGGCATAGAGTATCTTCGTGCCTGCCACACGATATACGCATGCAAAATGGTCATTGGCAGAGGAAGCTCTCAGTTAATAACTGTGGAAGTGCTCATAGAACACTAAGCTGAGAAGCAGGCTTTGTCCCAATGAGGACGTTACGCCAAGAAGAGAGAGAGAGAGATTGTTCAAAATTTCAGCGCTTTTGATGCACGTATAACAAAGTTATGAAAATTTGATTGAAAAAAAAAAATGTTTTCCGAAAAAAGTGCTGTACGGACAATTGTTTGATACAATGTAGTTTCCTAAATAACCCTGGAATTAAAAATGCAGTTTTGTTATAGTTAAAAATGTCCAATGTAGCCCCCATCCAGTTCTATATGAGATGTGTCCGATTGGTGTATGAACAACTTTTTTGTTTCAAACTGGCAAATCAACAATATCGACTCTTCACTCGTTAGTAACTAAAATAGAAAAAAACATTTGACAGTAAGGAATTATTATTGGCAACCTTTCTAGATGTCGAAGGCACGTTTAACAACGCTAGCTTTGCATCGATGAAAAGAGCCATGAGGAAACGTAATTTCTCGAGAAGTTTAACCGATTGGATAGAGCAAATGCTGTCAAAGAGGGAAATATCAGCATATTTAGGATATTCAGTTGTAAAGGTAACAGCTATACAAGGCTGTCCTCAAGGGGGAGTAATATCTCCCCTCCCCTGGTCCCTGATTGTTGATGACCTTCTAACAAAACTACAGCATCAAGGTTTTGAAGTTGTTGGATTTGCGGATGACATTGTTGTCATTGTCCGTGGGAAATTTGATAATACTGTTTTCAATCGAATGCAAGAAGCGTTGAGATTTACTTTAGTTTGGTGCAAAAATTAAGGGTTGAATATCAATCCCTCAAAAACAACGATTGTACCCTTCACTAGGAGACGAAAAATCTCTATATCGGAACTGAAGCTAGGAGATGTCGAATTATCTTTATCTCTAGATGTCAAATTTTTAGGAGTTGTACTAGATAGTAAACTCTGCTGGCATAAACATGTGGAAAAACAGTTAGAAAAAGCTAGAAATGCTTTCTGGGGCTGTAGAAGAACTTTTGGGAGGAAATGGGGCTTGAAGCCGAAGATGATACTTTGGATTTATATGGCCATTGTGAAACCCATTATTACTTATGCTTCTATTATTTGGTGGGAAAAGACCAAACAAGTTACACCTCAAACAAAATTAAACAAGCTACAAAGGCTTGCAACAGCTTCACTAACTGGGGCAATGCATAGCACCCCATCAAAAGTGTAGTAACCCGAGTAGTCATGTCCCGAACGAGTCCCGAAGGAATCTTCCTCCGGTCAGTCCCCGCGGAAAGCAATCTGGAATCCGGATTCCTCAAACGTCTAACTCCCGTCGCTGTTCGATCACTACTCCCGTTCGCGCGCTTTTCTCCTTTCCCGCTCCTGTCAATCGTTTCAAGTTCCTTCATTAAAGGTGAGCCTGTTATGTACATGCATTAGTATTAGTGGCGCAAGGTTAAGACCCTACATCCCACCTTTCCTTTAAAACTGCGAACTAACTATACCACGGAATTCTTCTTTAAATCCTTGCACATTAAAAAGTTATTGTTCCTAACTTACATAAACAGAGAATGAAATGTTTGGAAGTTTGATGCTAAATAGTGACATCTGATTACCATCTTTTATACAGTCAGATACGCAGCACACATCCATTACATGTCATTGCAGCATGTGGAATAACTACGCCTTTATGGTGGTTAACATGTTCAGTTCCACTGAGAGAAACATCACATATCCCCTTCTCATTCTTTTTTTTTGTATTGTGTTTATTAGAGATAAAGTTGAATTGATTTCATGTAAATACAATAAATTTATACCAATTGAAATGGCTTGTTAAAACACTTTGGTGTGCTTAAATATGCCGTTAACAGCACGCCATGGTTGAATCCAACCGTACCACCACTGTTAGATGTGCTAGCGAAGTAGTGGCGCAATAGTTGAGCTTTTAATGATGCAGTAGACGTTCGATAAGTGCAACATGTTTACGTTTCAATTACCGAATGAAATTTGCTAACTGCATCAACTGAAAGACGTCAAACGGTTGTTAATTGTTGTTGGATGCAGCCCAAATGCACTCAAAAACATCGAAATGCAACTATAGTGAATCAGCAAATCATCGCAACTCTGTTGAAGTTTTGATTTTGACAGATAGCGGTGTGATAACTGCAAATTCGTTGCACTTGGTGAACTTGAAGATAAAAAGCGTTGCAGTTAAAGCGCTTGCACCGAACGAACGTCTACTGCACTATGGGAATATGGCAGCTTTTCCAATACGAGTCAGGGCAACTCTTTTTTTATTGATAGTTACCGCTAAATGAATGAGCCAAAATGATAATGATATGTGGGCTGCACAAGTCCTGACGAGATAAATAATTTTTGTAATAGTTGGTTTAAAGTCAGTAGATAACAGATCGCACTTCAAGTTCTTGAACTTTTATGTGCTTTACGGAAAGAAAATAGAATAAGATAATATATGTTTTCGTATACCTACCAAATTCTTAACCAAGACAAGTTAAGCTATCATCACAAGACAGCTATCAGCTATCAAATTCATTACTTATATGCGAAAGATCGAATAACTACTAAACATTCAACATTAGAGGGGCATACTCTGACTTGGTAAAATGTTTTCAAGAAAAAAAAAAGTTTTAATATAATTAAAACAATACAAAATTAAGCATTTGCTTGTTACCACATAGACAATTCTAAACATATAACATCTACTTGATGTTTTGATACTAAGTTTCAAATCAGTTTACTTCCTAAGCCAAATAAACAGACCTTCAAGGGAATCAGTTACTGATTTCCCTACCATTGAAATATATGTACCATCTTTTGAAACCATAGCTTAACTTTTAATATGTTTGCATATCGAAACGAATCTATCGATACTCAAACTGATGTACCCATCGATTCTTTTTTCTCAAATCAGTATCTCTTAATTCATCTTCACACCAACATGCACTCCATCGATTCTCAAATCGATACAAACTCCGTCGATCCTCAAATCAACATGACTGTAGTGACCGGCTCCATCAAGCAGCTGAACGGTTTCATCCCACACCACATTGCGGGGTCACTTTCACTTGAATTGGAACAACAACATTTTTATACAACTTAATTGAAACACGTTTATTCTGATCAAAACTATCCAACAAACTGACATTTCTTCTTCCTTTCCGAATTGACCTACTATGATCGCTCTTTATTACCAGCATCATTCTTTTTGAATTCCTATCTCGATTCCAATTAAGTACGTTGAGCTTCCTTTCTATTTAATATACCTTATGATCCCTACAATGACTCCATCGATTCTCGAATCGATACAAACTCAATCGATTCTCAAATCTATATCTCTTCAACGATTCTTCAATCGATATCACAATCGACCCTGAAATCGATATTCCTTCATCGATTCTCAAATCGATATCACTCCAACGATTCTCAAATCGATATCTCTTCATCGATTCTCAAATCAATTTAAACTTTACCGATTCTCAAATCGATACAAACTCCATCGATTCTCAAATCGATATCCCTTCATCGATCCTCAAATCGATATCCCCTCATCGATCCTCAAATCGATATCCCCTCATCGATCCTCAAATCGATATCACTCCATCGACTCTCAAATCGATATCCCTTCATCGATCCTCAAATCGATATCAATTCATCGATCCTCAAATCGATATTCCCTCATCGATCCTCAAATCGATATCCCTTCATCGATCCTCAAATCGATATCACTACATCGATTCTCAAATCGATATCACTACATCGATTCTCAAATCGATATCCCTTCATCGGTCCTCAAATCGATATCCCTTCATCGATCCTCAAATCGAAATCCCTTTATCGATCCTCAAATCGATATCACTCCATCGATTCTCAAATCGATATCCCTTCATCGATCCTCAAATCGATATCCCTTTTTCGATCCTCAAATCGACATCCCTTCATCGATCCTCAAACCGATATCACTCCATCGATTCTCAAATCGATATTCCTTCATTCGGTTTTAATTTGATCAGTTAAAATACGTATTGTATAAGCCATCGTTCGAGAAGAAAATGTCAAGTGATTTACGGGGTCTAGCAAAAGCTTTTAATAATCGTTATGATAGAGCTTCAAACTCTGTAATACATGACCTAGGTATCATAGTTTTAATCTTAAATATCTGACCTTAGTTCTTCATAAGAGTTCAATTGGATTACACCTCGGATTACACGCAATACGAAATTTATTCATCCGTCATCTTTCAGACACATCTGCAATGCTATTTACTTCATTGCTTCACTTCCGGATATCATACAATAAATATATTCAAATGTTTTTAATTAAAAAAACTTCTAGCAGCACGTCTGCTAGCTGACACATTTTTAACTATCTGTAATTTGTCCCGGAAACAAAAAAAAACTGTTACACAACTCATACTATTTGAAAATATACCAGTATGGTACCAATTGCCTCACATTTCTTGATATTTTGTTATTCAATGTAGCAGGAACACACAAAAACAAATCAAGTAGTATTTGTTTGGGTGGACAGGAATGAATATCAATATTGGCCAGCTCACTAGCATATGCACATAGAAAAAACACGTATAATACCCCAGACAGACATGTGATACGAGTGTGATACACGTACAATGGTACGCAGAGTCAAGAAAATTCCAACGTGACTGACTTGAACGGGGCGAATTATCAGTGTGGAACTCATTTGGAGCGCAATTGTACAGTGATTCTTGTATCACATGTGTGTCATAAGTATTAAACTCCCTGCCGCCCACAAAAACGATTGTTACGAGGGCCTCTGCTTTAATAGCCCGCCTACAATAATATGGCATGAACATTATTTTGCCCATGGATAGCTCAATGGATCATGAATCGATGAGGCTATGTTGGATAACGGAAACAGATACCTTTAAACTCTATTCTTGTGAATAGAGTACCCCAGTCCCCAGCATCTCAGTAATAGAACTCAAGAACTGTGCAAAAAATAGAACAAGCAGAGAGTTCGTTATAACTGTTACTTCGGCTGTTCGTAGATGATCACGACAACGTGTGACGCTACCGTAAGGCCTCCAAGCAAATCGAATGAGATATCGCCCTTCACGCGAAAAAAAAAACACTCCATCTAACTATTTCGGAGTACATCTACAGCAAATCAGTACCCAGCAAACCATAGATCGTATAAGAATGTTAATTTCAAATTGTATTAGTGTACAAATTAAGTTAAAATTACATAAGATTCAATATAAGATTATTTTAAGTCGTTTAAGGCACCCGCATTTTCAACCAATTTGGTTTTGCGTCTTATACAATCACAACTTCATATGTACATTCATATAACTTCAGATTGACATTATATTACAACTTCTGTTGCACATGTTGCGACTGTTTTGTAATCTAGAATTCGAGATTATATATGAGTTCATGTTTGTAAATATGAAGTCATACGGGGGAAGATCTCGTTGCAGTGACGTTCAAAGTGAAAATTTAGTGTTTGTAAAAGATATGTTTTTTGTGGTTCGATAATTTACTCGTTAGATAAAATTCAGTGAGGGTAGGCATTTCAACTCTCAACTTGGATTCTTGTTTGGTTGCAACTTTGCTCTACAACCGCGCTGGAAAATCATGGAGCTTCAATTCCTTTTGTGTTAGGCAAAGTTACTACACTGCTGCAATTCCTCCGGACGATCAAATGTTGATGTTTACCAGTGTGCCAACTTGATTAAGGTATGTATGTCACGAAGCTAGTTTTTTCGAAATTTCTCAGGAAAAGTGTTAATTATATGTGCACAATTTTATCACACAACTCTGGTAGCCAAGGTAATTTATACCAGCCTCCAAATTATTTATATTTGTCCACATTTCACATCCTGCAACAGTTAGTGATTGACACAGTGTTAGGGTGTCAAATTAGTAATCTGCAGGTCGGAAACTGTAGGCTTGCACAATTTCTTTTTTTATTATTATTTATTATTTGAGCTGGTAAAAATGAAATCGTATATATTTCTAGACAAAGTTATAAGTTAGAAGTTGTTTTGCATTCCAAATGAAGTCGCCTGAAATTGTATATCTCAAAGTGGTTTTCTCAATATGTGCGTATATGGCCTCCAAATTTGTGCGAATAGAGCATATTTGGTGCATCTTATACAATCATTTTTGGATGGATAAGAGTTCACTTAACAGAGTTGTAGAGGAGTAATGTGAATCAATTTGTTGGCTGGGTAATCAAAATCACTTGAGGAGGAATGGGAAAGTTTGCTGAAGCGTTCTACTTGGCATCTAAGGATCCAGCTTTATGGGTTAATGAATATACCACCGCACTCTATGAACACAAAAAAATATATCTATTTTATGAGTCGAATCGCCAAACAAAACAGGACTGACAGAATACGGCGCCACATTACATTAGACAGATCAATAAATACCAAATTAGCTTCTGCTTCAAATATGGGCCATAAGTGCCCCAATGCATTAAGTAAAAAACACAAAACATGAAGAAACTCTATCAGTCCACCCAATATGGTTCTGTCTTAACTCACCTCCTTAACAGCAATCAACACATTTTTCTTACCGGCTTTGCCTCCTCCTCAACCACTCTCCCACGCACTTTTTTCTTTGGGTTTGTCATTCAGACAGGATCCCTTGCACTTCCCCAAAACTTCACACTGCCACCTCCAAACACCCATCACAACAAAAATAATCAGCTCACAAATCAGCCACAACTCGAGGTTCACTTTTTCTTTCACCTCGTCGCCAGATGTAGTAACCCGAGTAGTCATGTCCCGAACGAGTCCCGAAGGAATCTTCCTCCGGTCAGTCCCCGCGGAAAGCAATCTGGAATCCGGATTCCTCAAACGTCTAACTCCCGTCGCTGTTCGATCACTACTCCCGTTCGCTCGCTTTTCT
>NC_085138.1:224397748-224505913 GCF_035046485.1 Aedes albopictus
TTAAAATCAAATTAAAATTAAATTAAAATTAAATTGAAATTAAATTAAAATTAAATTAAAATTGATTGAAATTGATTGATTGATTTGTCTCCATGTAAGAGACTTTCAGCCCTTGGCTTTCAAATTGAATTAAAATTAAAGTGACTCACCGACACGATGAGGCCAAACTTAACGGAATCGGACACTGTTTTGGTGATGACTGGTTCCGGCGACAATACGACGAGAACGAACAAGACTTATTGGCCAGCAGCAGCGACGAGGCACTAACGGGTTGGACGACGGAACGACTGAAATGGTTCCTACGGGTTTAAACTAACTGCGAGACGCGAATTTTTTATTTCATTTTCTCGACCGACGAACGCGATTTTCAAGCTGCCGCAACTAACAAAGTTTTTTTCCGCTGCCATTTGCTCAACTGACAATGATGCGCGAAAAAATCGAACATTCAGCATAAATTCGGGGTTATGATTTATGCTCTCCAGCAATTTTCGATGAGCAACATAACTAACAAATGCCTAACAGTGTCGAACGCCTAACTTCCTCCGTGCTGGGGAGGCGTCGTGAGAGGCACACGAGAATCATCGCACAATGCAACTCAATGGGCCTTTTCATTTGACGTCTTAAATCAGCTGATTGTTCGGGCGTTTGACAGTTCTTCTATGAAGATGACACATTCTTGTTAGCAGCTGTTGTTCAAGCTTTGTAAACAAATGCATGCACGGATCTGTCACATGAAAAGGCCTATAGCAAGCTTTTGCACGTTCCGCCGTGTGTTGTGGATACACATGCAGTAGCGGTTTTTATTTATTTCTCTTCTAGCAGTAGACGAAATCAGCTGATGTTTGTTTATATTCAAACTGTGACTCAGCTCCCGAGTGGGTCGAGCTCACAAAATGTATCAAAACTAAATGTATACGCAACACAAGATAAGGGCTCTGATTTTGGTAGAGTCGCAGCGGTGGCTTGTTATTCTTGTATGCTAGAGTTTCTAGGCGGATGCGTTACGGTGTGTGTTTCAATATAAATCGGACTGCTTGAAACGTTGAAACCATCGCCGTTTGAGCTTACATTCTGCAGGCTACAAACATATCACATTGCCATAGCATCTCCGGGTTTGCATGCTGTAAATTATGAAATCACTACTGTGTGGGGAGCAAAAGAATGAGATGTTGTAGATCCCAAAAAAAAAATTACAGCAACGCAACACCAGAACGTAGAAGTGCGTTCAATGAAATAAAATTTCGAAAAGAAACAAAAGTGACATTAGATACTGCCTAGAATTAGGATTTTAGTCGATTTGCGGTTGAAATTTTCCTTTTTTTTATTTTGTGTGAAGGGAGGATAGCGTGTATGTGGTGGAATTTTGACGATGCAGAAACAGGACAGATATCTGTGGAACAATTTTTATTCAAAGAGTTCAAATGGATAGTGACCCCTGAAACATATCTCTCCTGGTTACCACCGTCTTGTGAAGTAAGATGTTTTTCATTTGCAAACCTAGGCAAATAAGACACAAAAATGATACCCGGATATTGTTGAAAGAAGTGCAGCGTTTTTCTTCAAGGGGAGGATGTGGCATCCTACATAATGTGAGTTCCTTGCATACCGAAGATGACGTGGTAGTCAAAGATTAGAGTTCGGACACACGAGTAGCTTGTCAGGCCGGTGCGGTAAACCACGCAATTTAGGAGGCTTGTAGTAGCAATATAAAGTAAGATAAATAGCAGGATTCCACAATAATGAAATAGCGTGAGGGCGTTTTGCCCCGGGGGTGCGTTTTACCCCAGGTTACCCTAATTAGGAAAGCGGGGATAAACACGAGTGGAACGATTTTCACGAAGTCCGTTCAGCTGCTTGGTTTCGCTGATGATATTGATATTATTGCTACGATGGCGGAAACGTACATCTGACTAAAGAGTGAAGCCAGGCGAATCGGATTAGTCATTAATGTGTCGAAGACAAAGTATATGATGGCAAAGGGCTCCAGGGAGGAATCACCGCGCCCGCCACCCCGAATTTATATCGACGGTGATGAAATCGAGGCGGTTGAAGAATTCGTGTGCTTGGGCTCACTGGTGACCGCCGAAAACGACACCAGCAGGGAAATTCAGAGGCGCATTGTGGCAGGAAATCGTTCTTACTTTGGACTCCGCAGAACTCTACGATCGAATAAAGTTCGCCGTAACACGAAGTTAACTACAGTGTCGGACAAAATAATAAGACCACCACCCGTTTTTCATACAAAATGGCCAAGTTTGACGATGTGATACTCGGTTTCTAGTGAACCGATTTGGCTGAAACTTTGACAGTCGCCATGGAATAACGTGAATTTTGATTTGTATTTAATTGATTGAATTCTGTTCACTACATCAAAAGTTATGGATATACGAAACGACAAAATAATAGGACCACTTTCAGATTGCCATTACCAAAGGATATATGTGAGTATCTGATACTTGATGATTGATAAACAAGTACTAAAATTAAGGATGCCATTTAAACTTGGGGACATTTTTATTTAATTAACCACAAATAACCATCATAAAAATTTGGTGTTAGAATTTTGTCGCACCGTATATCTATAACTTTAAAAGTAGTGAACAGAACTCAATCAATTTAATACAAATCAAAATTCCCGTAATTTCATGTCGGCTGTCAAAATTTCAGCCAAATCGGTTTACTAGAAACCGAGTACCATATCGTCAAACTTGGCCATTTTGTATGAAATAGGACCGGTGGTCTTATTATTTTGTCCGACACTGTATCTACAAAACGCTGATTAGACCGGTCGTCCTCTATGGGCACGAAACATGGACCCTACGTGCAGAGGACCAACGCGCCCTTGGAGTTTTCGAACGGAAGGTGTTGCGTACCATCTACGGTGGAGTGCAGATGAAAGACGGGACTTGGAGAAGGCGAATGAACCACGTGCTGCATCAGCTGCTGAGAGAACAAACCATCGTCCATACCGTGAAAATCGGAAGGCTACGGTGGGCGGGTCACGTCATCAGGATGTCGGATAGCAACTCGACTAAAATGGTTCTCGAGAGCCATCCGACCGGTACAAGAAGACGTGGAGCGCAGCGAGCTAGGTGGGTCAACCAAGTGGAGAACGATCTGCGGACCCTACGCAGAGTGCGGAACTGGAGACAAACGGCCATGGCCATGGACCGAGTGGAATGCAGACGGCTACTATGTACAGCAGAGGCCACCCAGGCCTTAGCCTGATCGGTAAAGTAAGTAAGGATTGGTTTATTTTAAAATGCAAGAATATTATCAAAGCCATCATCGAATTGGGAAACTTATAGATGGCACATATTCCGACGATATGTTCAACGTATAGGCAGAGCTGAAACATATCAGACAACTCAGTTGACTGCTTGACCACCTCCACTATCACTGTAGAGGCCGATCAATACCAAGACAAATTCCATTACCCCGAATGATTTATACGCAAGCCTATCTGGGGATCCACTCTGGGTAACTAATGGTGCTCCAGGTTGGCCATATTTTCAACCAAGATTTTTCTTCTTTGAGCATACGTTGTTCTTTCTAGCCATACTACTGAGGGACTTTTTGAATATTTATCATTATGCTGCCTGGAAATTTAAATTCTTTTTTGCTCTGAGAAGCTATTTCTGTTTTAATTGAACAAATCAAAATCAATTAGCTTTCGAAAGTCTAGTGAAAATTCTTTTCTGTAAATTCCAAAACATTCGTACTGGGAAAGGTCTTGAAGGGGCAGTATTTCAAATGAAACAAATTTCAGACGATGCTCTTCCAGTTGATCCAGTTGTTATTTCCAGTAAATGTTCTTTGAGCTCAAACTCTTGCAAATCTACCATTTTTTTCCAATCCGTTATCACCCAAAAGTCTACCAGTGAGTGTTTTTTATTCCAATTGGCTTCTTTAGCGGTGTTGAGATAATTCCGTATTCTGAATCTGCATGCGAAACTGAGCCGAAATCCAAATTTTCATGAATTTTGGTGCCCGGGAACCTATTAAAAAATCAATTTGAAGTTTGTATGGGAGCGATTTGTCGAATCACCCCTCGTCGCATTTTGTACTGGGTGGAGCTGTCAAACAGTTACCCAGCTGTCAAAAGGTGATTTCAAAAAATCTCTATGAAATTGATTTAGGTTAAGTTCTAAAATTCTGAAAAAAATCATAGTTGTTCAGAAAAAGGTGCTCTTTCGTATAAAATAAAAAAATCGATACATTTTTCTTAATTTAAAAACCCAATTCCCCCAAAACAAATTTAATATTCCAGAAATTTTCTTGAGATTGCTGCACAAATATTTTTAAGGATTAGGTACCTAGAAACTCTTCAAGAGATTTTCTCAGTATATTTTTCTTGGATACCTAAGAAAAATCCTGCTGAGATTCCGTTAGAAATCCAAAGATTTTTTTTTTTATTCAGAAATTCTACCCGGGTTTTTTTTAAATTTTCTTTGGATTTCTTTTGGCATTTGACCAAAGGTTCCTTCGGAAAGTCATCTATAAATTACTTTAAAAATGAAAAAATCTATCACACCGCTTAGAAACTTTTCCATTGATATCTTCCGAAATTGTTCCATGCTTACTAGAAATGGCTTTTTCTTCTAGAATTCCGCTAGGATCATTTCATGATTCCTTCATGTCCATCGTTCGTCTAATGATTGCTGAAAATTTTCTTACAGATCTTCTGAGAAATAATCTGATTATAATTAAGAAGAAATCCTTGGTAAAGTTATTGGAAAGTTCGGGTAAAACCAATTTAGCTTTTCCCCGAAAATTGGTAAAATAGTTCGTTTCACGATTCTTGAAAACCCGTGAAACTCAAATAAGTACAAAACAAACAAAAATTTTAAAAATACTGGAAGATTTCCTGTAGAAAATTATGCATAATTGTCATCAATGAAATGTATAATCTGAAATGTAATTTCTAATTATTGTGCTAGCCTTAGTGAGATTCTTAAAATGCAAAATGTGTTCGTACTTATACTTGTATAAGAGAAATAGATTTTGCAAATTTTATGGGCGATTCCCACTGAAATTGCTAAAGAAATACAGGAATGTAAAATAGTAAAATACTGACAAGAAAATAAAAAAAAATCGAAGGAAATCTGTTTCTTTGAAACATAAAAATACAACTTGAAAAAACTTTGGAAAAAAAATAAATCACTACAAACTTAAGCAAATTAACAATTTCCAATGGTCATGGGGCGCCAACATGGATGCTTGCCAAGGGCGCCATGAGACCACGCTACGGCTCTGTATGCATTAATATTAGATTAATATTATTTTAATATAGTAATACCGATGATGCACATCAAGGAGGTAGTGATTTTGTAAAGCACAAATACAACTGACAACTCAACTGCTATCTATCTAACCAACAACAAAATCAATTCGAACTTCATCGCATAAAGAAAGAGCATCAAAATTAAATCAATCTTCAACGTGATTAATTTGCCCATAATCTCAGCAATTGATTCAAAGATTCTGCTAGGAATCTCCACAGAAACTTATTTGGAAGCATTACCAAGATTTCTGGTACAACATGCTTCCATTAGTTCAGACATTCACCAGAAATTGCAATTCTTCAAGGAATTTATCAGGAAATTTGCACCTGGAGCTAAAATAAACTTGAAATGAGCGGCGAGTGGACAATCGGTAATTCAGCCTTTCAAGGCCTTCCTAGCAAAATTCTACTTTCGCCTATAAAGCACCGAATATTAATTAGTAATGTTGGCCCATCATTTTAATATCATTAATATTTCTAACACGAAATCGAGTGTCCTATACCCCATGCATATGCTATTCTTTCATGTTATTCTTTAAAGGAATTTGTTACCGTTTCAACTGGTAATACTTGTAACAGAGAGTTTTCTTTGTTTTAGGCTATTCTTTCAAGGTGTACTGCAAAAATAAAATTGATTATGGAGAAAAAAAATATTCGGGGTAATGTGTCATTCGCGGAAATGGGTAATTCGGGGTAATGGAATTCTGAGAAATGTCATAGAGACGTTTAAGGTTGGTGCGATATCCTAGGGTGCGATTAAATTGTTAATATCCCATACAATGCTGACCCATACAAATTGAAAAACTGCGACTTGATATGCCCATGCATAGGTTTGGTTCACTTTCGACCACTTTCGGCGAGACACCCGGAGCCGGTTCCGGGATACTTTCGGTACAGATACGGTTTGAGACTATTTCTCTGCTTACCGTACATCAGATTATTGAAAAAGCCGTTATTTCATGTAGTGCACTCATGCATGGGTTTAACTTTTATACTTGACCACTTTCTACTCTGCCGTGAATCGCATATCAGTCCCATCTTGGCTGGATTTCCTATGCAAATGGGACAGATATGCAATTCACGGCAGTACTGGACATCCAAATCCGGGACACACTTGTTTTCCCAAATATGGTCTGAAATTTTTTGTTAATTGTTCATCAGGCCTCCTAAAAGCTTTTTGATGAGTGAGTTTGGCTGTCTTTGCATTTGGCCTCTTCGGGCGGGACACCCGGAACGCATTTAGGAACACTATCGGTAGTTTCTAATGTGGTCTGAGCTTATTTTCTTGCTAACCGTTCATCAGGTTCTCGAAAAGCCGCTATTTAATGTGTAACTTTCATGGTTTTGGATAAGAAGAATTAGCATAAGTTAAAATTCACAAATAAAAAGAAACAAAAAAAATCATGGCTTTGGTTCCTTCTATATTTGGCCACTTCCAGCGGGACACCCGGAACCGGTTCCTGAACACTACTGGTTTAGATATGGTCTGAGAGTATTTTCCTGCTTACCGCTTATTTGGTTATCTAAAATGCCGCGGTTTGATGTGTAGCCTGAACGGGTTTGTAGCATTTTCATTTTTCATATATGACCCCTTTCTGGGGTACCGGTCAGGAACACCTAAATGGCCATAACTCCGGAACGACTGGACCGATCCGAACCATTTTCGATAGGAAACAGGGACCAGATTCCGCGTCGAATGAACCGTCGGTCAATAAAATTAGTTGAGGTTCACTTCCGAAAAATGATGTGAGTTTTATTTAACCACACACACACACACACACACACACATATACACACACAGACATCATATGTCTCTCTGAAGCAATACCTTCTTGGTGGTTCCGGAGAGACGTAGGGTTTGGCGACCATAGGAATGTGTTTTAGTGGGTCGAGGAGAGAGTAGTCCTGGCTTCTACCGGCATTGTAGAAGACGGCCTCATCCCCACACTACCCTAACCTTCCTGTTAGGGTGTCTGATGAGCAGATTTATCCCCCTATGGTTTAGAAGGAAAAAAAAAAAAAAAAAAAAAAAAGACATCATATGTGCTAAAATCGTCTTTTTTTTTCCTTCTAAACCATAGAGGGATAAATCTGCTCAACAGACACCCTAACAGGAAGGTTAGGGTAGTGTGGGGTTGAGGCCGTCTTCTACAATGCCGGTAGAAGCCAGGACTACTCTCTCCTCGACCCACTAAAACACATTCCTATGGTCGCCAAACCCTACGTCTCTCCGGAACCACCAAGAAGGTATTGCTTCAGAGAGGGGCTAGTGCATATCGCACCCTCAAGGTTAGCTGCCGTAGCCTAGCAGCAACGAACATCGATGACTCGCTCTGGAGAGTCCATCACGATAGCCTGCTGGCGCTTAGCCAGTTTCCCGAGTGGTCCTCGCCACTCCCTTTGTCCTCGGAAGGCGGGCAGGGTCAACCCTGCCCGCGCCCTACTGCTGAGCGGACATCAAGAACCCGATCTGACCTGCCCGCAAAAGAAGGGTATTACTACCCTTCAGGCCCTATCAGATGCATCCGTAGGTTGCAGACAGCAGGGTCTCACCTACCCCGACCCTTGCCGGGGACCCCTTTCCAACCGCGGGCTCAGATCCAACCCAGTAGACTGACGCCACGACAGCACCGCTACCGGGACTTCCTCTCCGCGGCCACTTAATCGCTGTAAGGGTCGATCTCGACCGCAGGGCACCGGTATGACCTACGAAGCCGACTTCGAACCCCTGGACCACCTCTTGTATTGCATCTGGACTAGCCATTCTCCGAGTCCACGCGCCACCTCCTTTGTAGCTCCCAGACGATATGGGTGATAGCCGTTGAAACGGCATTCCAGCTAATCTCATCCCTACACATTCTCTGGACCAAGTTGTCCGGAGTTGTGTCCTCCCCGCATGTGGCAAGCATGCGGTCACGCATTGTGCGAAAACGCGGGCACACGATCAAAACGTGTTCCGCCGTTTCCTCTAAACCATTGCACACTGGGCATTCGGGAGAATCCGCATGCCCAAAACGGTGTAGATACTGTCGGAAGCAACCATGACCTGTAAGGACCTGTGTCAGGCAAGGGGCTAGACACGTATTAGCATAATGAGTGTATTAGAAGTATACTAGTATATTTGCGGTATATTAATGTATAATTGTATACTATTGTATATTGATGTATTACCATCAAAGTAATCGTACTGGCTGAAATCAAGGCTGTGACAGATGAATCAAAAAACAAACATTGTTTATCGATAAAATCGCCTGCAGAGTTTGCTACGATGCACTAATATATTTCAGTATACTATAATATACTAAGCCAAGAATTATACGTGTCTGGCCCCTTGGTGTCAGGTGGAATGAAACTTCCCCATGGCGCCTATTAATCCAACTATTTACCCTCGGTATCAACCTATGGGTCCACCTTCCTTTGGTGGAACTGTCCCACGCGCGCTGCCATTTGACCATAGAGGCCATCCTGACAGTCTTGCGTATGCCTCTTGTGCCGCGCATTTCGAAGCACTCCATATCCTCACTGATAAGAATGCTGATGGGCACCATACCAGTAATGACACAGAGAGCGTCGTGTGACACGGTACGGTACGCGCTTGCAACCCTCAGACACATAAGCCTGTAAGTACTTTCCAGCTTCCGTCGGTAGCATTCAGTACTTAGCGCGGTACCCCACGCCGGGCCGCCATACCTAAGTATGGACGTAGCAACACTAGCCAGAAGCTTGCGCTTACTGGCGTACACCGCTGAGCTATTGGACATCATCCGGGACAGTGCCGCAATAGCTGTGGAGGCTCTTTTACAGGCATAATCGACGTGGCTACCGAAGGTAAGCTTATCGTCGATCATCACGCCCAAGTGCTTGACAGAGCGCTTCGACAGGATAGTGCATTCTCCTACACTGATCTCCGTCTGCTGCGCCGACTGCATGTTGTTAACAACCGTCACCTCTGTCTTGTGGTGAGCCAGCTCCAGTTTTCTGGACCGCATCCACGCCTCCACAACCTTGATCGAGTGGTCGGTAGTCAACTTCACCTCCTCGATCGTTTCACCGTAGACTTCGAGCGTAATATCGTCGGCAAATCCGACAATCACCACTCCCACTGGGTACTCTAACCTCAACACCTCGTCGTACATGACATTCCATAACACCGGACCCAGGATGGAACCTTGCGGGACTCCTGAGGTTATGTGAAAGCACTTCCGACCCACCTCCGTGTCGTATACTAGTACGCGATTCTGGAAGTAGCTTCCGAGAATCTTGTACAAGTACTCCGGTATCCCCAGAAGCAAAAGCGCATCGGCAATAGCAGCCCAACTGGCGCTATTAAATGCATTCCTTACATCCAGAGTCACTACCCCGCAGAAGCGAATTCCCCTCCTCTTAGGCTCGAGTGCTTTCACGGCGGTTTTTGTAACCGACAAGATAGCGTCTACGGTGGACCTCCCCTTCCGGAAGCCATACTGGTTGCTCGAAAGACCATTTACGCCCTCAGTGAACCGCAACATTCTATTGAGGATGATCTTTTCGAGCACCTTCCCCGCCGTGTCAATCAAGCATATTGGTCTATATGCCGACGGGTCTCCGGGTGGTTTCCCCGCCTTTGGCAATAGTACCAGGCTCTGCCTCTTCCAAGCTTCTGGGAAAACTCCCTCGTCCAGGCATTTCTGCATAGCAGACCTGAACATCTCGGGAGCCTCCGCAATAGCTACTTTTAAGGCCAGGTTCGGAACTCCGTCCGGACCTGGGGCCTTACCTACGCTAAGGGACTTAGCTATCCCCGCAAGTTCCACATCGGTGACCCTCTCCTCATCGCCAGCCCCAGTCCCCGGCTGTCCTACGAAAGGAGGCCAAGGACTAGGATCATGACGCGGAAAAAGTCCTCCAATGATCCCCTCCAACATCTCTGGAGATTGCTCTGTAGGAGCCATCACACCTCTCGTCTTGGCCATAACGATCCTGTAGGCATCACCCCACGGGTTCGTATTGGCACTCTGACAGAGACCCTCAAAGCAGGCCTTTTTGCTTGCTCTTATCTCGGTCTTGAGCGCGGCTTTTGCAGCGGCGAACACCACCCGCCGTTCGTTTCGCTCTTCCTCTGATCGTGCTCGCTGCATCCGCCGCCTAGCCCGTAGGCAGGCGCGGCGCAGGTCCGCAATCGCGTCGGTCCACCAGTAAGCCGGTGGCCTCCCATTTCTAGGGTGGACTCGCCTAGGCATGGTCGCATCACACGCACGTGAGAGCACCGCTACCAGCTCGTCGCCGTCTAAACCGAGTAAGTTTCGCTCACGGCGGAGCGCTTCCCTAAATACCTCTTCGTCGAAGTATGATGTCTTCCACCTACGAGGGCTTGGCCTTGGCCTAGCCGCCTCTTCTTCTATCCGCTGTCTGCTGTTGTTGTAGTCGATACTGTAACGAACCGCCAGGTGGTCGCTGTGAGTGTAGCCATCATCTACTCTCCAGTTCGGACTACTTGTTAGGCCAGGACTACAAAAGGTCACGTCAATAATTGACTCCGCTCCATTTCGACTATAGGTACTCTTGGTACCGACGTTAGCCAAGTCGACATCTAAGATGGCCAGTGTTTCTAGCAGGATCTGACCCCGCTGGTTCGTGAAACGGCTTCCCCATTCCACAGCCCAGGCATTAAAGTCACCCGCTATTACTACCGGCCTTCGCCCTGTTAGCACGGTCGTTAAGCGGTCCAGCATTTGCGTGAACCGCTCGATCGGCCACCGCGGAGGCGCATAACAGCTACAGAAGAAGACCCCGTTTACTTTGGCGACCACGAAGCCCTCATAGGTAGTAGACACCAACTCCTGCACGGGGTATTTACCCGTCGTCCATATCACCGCCATTTTCCTGGTCCCATCCGAGGCCCAGTTGCCGTTGCCGGCGGGTACTCGGTATGGGTCCAAAATGATGGCGATATCCGTCTCCCACTCAGAAACCGCCTGACAAAGCAGTTGCTGAGCCGCATCACAGTGGTTCAGGTTCAGCTGCGTTACCTGCACTGTGATTTGTGAAGAAAAATCGTCTAGCTAAGTTGATTGGTATATGTGACTCGACCCTCCGGGGCTTCTATCAAAAAGTCATTCTTGGAGCAAACATATAGCCTTTCCAGTGCACTTAGTGTACGAGAAAGGTAAACCACACGTTAAAATCTAACGTTTTCACATCAGAAAACGTTTAAATCTTATGTTTTTATTTGCAAACATGAGAATCAAATCTGGCGTTCGATTTGAATAGGTCGAATCTACATAGGAATCACAGCAAACTTAGGACCTATTCAAATCGAAAGCCAGAAATGTTTCTGTGCATCAAAGAACATAAAGAAACGTCTAGATTTAACGTACTGTACATCACAAAACATCGAGGAAAACGTTCCAATTTAAATTTTCATACATCATAATAAATACATCAGAAAAACGTTTAATTGTTATGTTTTTGTGCATCAAAAAACATTTGAAAACGTCAGGTTTTTATGTTTCGGATTATATTCTTGACATCAGAAAACGTTTGATTTTCTAATGTATTCAACATTATGTTACCTTGCATAAACACAATTAAATCGTAATGCTTTCTAATGTTCAACATCCGAAGTACATCGAACCTTAATGTTGATGTATGCAACGAAGTTAAATGTTAGGCTAATTCTGCTATTCTGCTATTCTATTCTGCTATTATCAACGCATCCCCTGGCTTTCGCCCATCTGCGTTGTCTTTTCACTAGGCAATACGTCTACCAATTGATGTTTATGGGCTTGCCGGACCAAGTCATGTAGCTAAGCCAAACACCCCACCTACAACTGTTGGGTAGGCACCATTGTCCCGCCCACTGGTCTCTTACAGCTAGTTG
Organism: Aedes albopictus; assembly: GCF_035046485.1. Taxonomy (NCBI): domain Eukaryota; kingdom Metazoa; phylum Arthropoda; class Insecta; order Diptera; family Culicidae; genus Aedes; species Aedes albopictus. Next base: position 224,409,892 of record NC_085138.1, read on the forward strand.
TAGGTGCATGTGTGCGTGTAAGTATTGGTGTATGTGTGTTAGTGTTGGTGTATTGTAGGCGCCAACTCGTTCTAATCCACTCTGATTGCTATCGCCCTATTGAACCATTACCCTTAAATCTGGCAATCTATGAAATAGAATGAGTTAAGCGCCTGTACATAATAGTCAATTAATCAAACAAGGAATATTAGTATTAAAGTGAAGATACAATGAAGCAACGCCCCGGACCTCGAGATCACAAACCCCAAGAACCAAATGACAGGCTGCGCGAACAGTCGATCGACTAGCCATCACCAGTGAATAACCAATCGAGCAAACCCTCCAGCACAAACCACCACCAGCTCTTCCGACCTGCGCCCAACAGATCTGAGGCACAGCCCAGCCATAGCTTCACCTTAAAACCAAAATGTAGATTGCAGAGCACAATACTTCCCAAGTAACCACGCAGCTCGGGCCGCAAATCACGCACAACACGTCACACATAAGACAAACACTACCCTGCCCGTACAACCGAAACCGATCTAGGGTAGAGAAGGGTCTCTTTCCACTCCAACCCGGACTCAACTGCATCCACAGGGTAGCGCACCCCACACACACTGCACTCATGCATCCATCACGACCCGAGCCGCACGGTCACATGGGTTGCTTCTATCTGCATGACCTAACCCAACCCGTAACGCAGAGTTTAAATCCATCTCTTGCATTACAAAGCAGTCCATCTTCCCAAAGTTTGTGCGTGGTATAAATGAGATTATAAAGCTGAAGAAATCGTCACCAACACAACCGCCAACAATGACCACTCAATGGTGTCGGCAGAATCAATGACGACCCCCTCAGTCCCAAACCCAATTATCCTACACTACCCAAGTAACCACAATGCTGAAGCCGTTCGAAGTACATACAGACCTACCCGCACCGCCTAAACAAACCACCTAGGCCGAACACAAGCGAAAAGCGGCGCCACCACTGTTGAACCACGACTATGCCAGAAGGTATAATCGCAATTCAGCAATCGTAGATCCATTCCCCACTCCTACTCAGCCCTGACGATCCATAGCAATGCTTGTCAATATATGCACCCCACACACGCAACCCCCACAACCCAACAGTATGGTCACTTGAGTATCCCTGGGATTTTGATTACATGATGGTTAGGGATCACAGCCATCAAAACGTTCCACACTTTGCCAGGGCTTGCGACCTGTAACCATGATGATTTCCGCTATGGAACGACCCATACAAAAATTTCAGAGGTCTCATAAGTTAAATGTTAGGCTAATGTAAATTTTTATTCGGGCGTGACCTCCGGTCTACCAACCATTTCCCCCCAAATACCATTTTTTTGTTATTTCTAATGAAACAATAATTTAAATATATTTCAAAGCGATTCTAGGGTTTGATATACACTCGAATTTTTGGATCCAAAATTTTTCATCGTAAAACTACTGAGTATTAAAAACCGTCTGTCTCAATCATGGTTCAAAAATAACGCTAAAACCGGTTTTTTGAGGCGCTTCACTCCACATTGAAACGCTTTTAGTATGAAAACTTTGAGCTTTAGTATGAACGCTACGCTAGACTTTCTCTCCTCTGGTAAACCCGCAATTTTCGTTTTTTTTCGTCTTTTTTTTTAATACCTAGTTCGGCTTGGCAAAACAAGTGTCGCTCCCCCTGATTTCAGGACATAATCGCATAATAAGGACCACCATAAATCCAAGTGAATAACATTATATTTTTCTGAATTTTTCAATTTAATCTAAATCACACTCTGGAAACATTTTCACTTTCTTGACTGATCGCTCTGCTGGCCTCGAATTCAACTGTTTCCCGAATACGGTAACGTCCACATTCTTCCAGTGAATTTGGAATACTGAATCCGCCTTTGGGACAGCTAAAATAGAATCAATGTCTGTTTAAGTCAGGGTGGCCACTCAACTCGGTAAAATAAATTCCCTGTTATTTCCCGGTTTTTCACGGTATCTAACAATTTTTTCCCGGTTTTCTAGAAATTGATTTATATGGTTAAATCGGAACACTGATATTGCGATTTTCTATCTTCTCACTTTTCTGGAAAAAATGTTATGAAATTCTTGAAGACGATCGATCTAACAGAATTTCTAAAATCATAAACATGTGTAATTGTAAAGGAACACTGCGGTAAAATATGGTATTTTTTTAATATGGCAATATTTTTTTCTGTAATGATACAATACACTGACTGTCCTACCCAAGACACATTATTTAAAGTTTTCCATTTATACCTTAGCTTTTTCAAAAACAATAGTAATTCTCTACAACAGTTCTATTAAAAAAGTCCAAGATATAAAATCAAAATTTAAGAAAAAAAACTAAAATAAATCTTATGATTAAGTTTAGAACTCTGTATCTAGTATCTGCGATATAGTATCTTTAGATTACAAAAATATAGATCATGTTTAAGAAAAAATAATAATTCTCATGTAGATGCAATAGAATTTATTATCCTGGGTGGTTTATGTTCTAAGCAAATTCCGGGTTTTTTCCCGGTTGTTTGCGATTCCCGGGTAATTCCCGGCTTTCCCGGAATTCCCGGTTGAGTGGCCACCCTGGTTTAAGTGCTATAGAAGACAATTATAAATTCAACTTACTGCGTACTTTGTTGTCCTTAGAAACGACTTTAAAGGTACCTTTCGTTTCAAGTATAACAATGCCTCGAATTCCTACCAGACTAGGGTTTTTGGTCCGCACAACACTGATCTTAGCACCGTGGTAATCAGCTTTAAGAATATCTAACCTGGAAGAGTATCACGTTGGTTAATTTATCACGTTTTGTGAAGCCTATGTAAACCTACGCAAACTGAGTGTATTGACTTTCGATGACATCCGGCAGTTTTTCCTTTCCCAAATACCTAGCCATGTAGCCACACCAAAGCCGATGCAGCGGAACAACCTGTTGATAGCGGATTGTGTCTTCGGGGAGTGCGTAAATACCCATTTGGGCTATCTCCTTTCGGGATAGCTTCTTTTTGGGTTTGAACCCTTCTGAGGCCCTGGGTTTCCCCGCCTTGCCTTTCTGCATTGGTATCAGCATTTCCGTCGTGCGACCCCTTGTCTCCTGGAATCGAGTTCGTTCCGACGGTTTGATAAGACCCTCTGTGATGGCCTTTGCGGTTGAGTCTGGAATATCGGTAAATGTAATAATGTATACACAATAATTTCAGGATCTTACCATTTCTAGATTTTGATTCCATAAATGCTGTGTTGTCGGAATAAAATGCACAAGTTGAGCAGAGGAAGGACCGCGTACGCGTACATTGATTGGAGTTGTTTATTTTTGTTTTGCACGCACGTGCCATGCGTTAGAATAACCATAACACAGGCTTTAGTAACCTAAAGTAACACCTGGCTCATGCTGCCATCTGGATTTAAAATTTCGGCATTTTAAAGACACGAACACCACCTTGTGACCATTAGGGGTACACAAGGTGGTTGAAGCCGAAGACCACATTATCAAGAAGACTTGCAGCACTTCTGAAAATCGGGAGTCACTGCTAGCAGCGCCACCCCGGATGAAAGTGGCACTATTCATGAAAGTGTGTGTAAATTTTCATACTCGCACCAATACATTCTTACACTTTTACACAAAGGTACCACCTTAGCTCACTAGGCGGCGGTGCCGTCGGTGACGCTTGCCCTTAGTAAGGCAAAACAACAGAGTTGCATGTCTTCTTGATAAAGTAGTCTTCGGAAAATTCCTCAAAAACTTTTTTCCGGTGTCTTTTTCATGAGCACACTGCCACGTTTTTCGTTTTTGCGGTTGAGCTGCACCGGTGTAGCACGAAAATCAAAATTAAATTCCTTACACAGTTTCGGAACCGTACTTGGATGTCTGTTCTTTGTGGCCTATATAATGTACACACGGTTAAAGCTTCTTGTCCACGCTACCGCCATCTTTTGGAAATATTTTTGAAGTATTGATTCCCACCTTCGATTCACGTAACTCCTCTACAAATCGTGTCCAGATGTAACGCCCGAATGTCAAACTTTTAGCAGCCTTGTCGCGAATCATTTATTTCGTCCAGTGGAAGCATCCATTGAGGTGTCGAGTGCGTTTGTCGAAAAAAGTGATCCGAAGACCGTGAAAATGAAGGTCCTGAACAATCTACTCCTAAAGCGGACATCCACCTACGTCGTGGGAATCGCTGCCAGCGTTTTCTTCTTCGAACGAGCTTTCGATATGGGCACCGATGCCTTCTTCAGATCGTACAACAAAGGCGTAAGTTTTAACCTATTCCACATTACATAAGTCTTCCGCTGGTTCGCATGTCAGAACTGACTGGTTTTGTTTTGTTTCAGAAATTGTGGGACGATATCAAGGATAAATACGAACAGTAGAGAGGAGTCCGTTTGGAGTGCTTGCTTTAATTATGGCTAATAAAATCTAGGAAACCACAACAAATGTTTGATGTTATTCCGTCACTTCCCATGGTTTCTCTGGGCGTTCCATATCCCACGGTTGAATTGGCTTTATCCGTTCAGGTTCTTGTAGCTTGATTCCACTTTCAGTCAGTGTTTTTAGGAATTTGTCCACCTTTCCGTCTGGTTTCGGTTGGATATCACAGCGCATTTCCGTAAGGCCAGCCTCCATACAGCGAATGGCAAAAATTTTTGCCAAGTTTATGTAAGCCGAAGTATCATTTCCTTTGAATAAATGACGTTTGACTGCCCATTCGGAAGTGCTCGATTCTACAATTGTTCCGTTTGAAAAGTGGTTTACTTTGGCGGTTACGTATTTGTTGCTCGATATAAGCTCCAATCTAGAATTAAGAAAATTTAAATTTACCTACTTGGTCCGATAACTATACCTAGAAGCCTTACTTGTGCCAGAAGTTCCGACCGGGTTTCTCCAGATGATAACCATCATTTTTGTAAGCCAAACGCAATCGTTCCAAGTTGCGTGGATTTCGATTGACAATGTAGCGGACACCCTCAGTGCATTTATTTAACTCTTGGATTTTGTGAAAAACGCGCTTTGAGCTGGCCATTTTTAGCAGGGAAGGAACACACACGAGATTACGGATTATTCAAAACTAAAAATGTTTTCGGTCCGCAGAACAGAGCATGTATAGGGTACTGCAAGCACCTGATCTAACCTCACTTTGTCTGACAGTTCAGCGAGCTTGTTTACAAGGTGTTAGAATTTTTAACGAGCGGCGAAAATTAAATTTACGTTTTCCGCCCCGAAACCATTATGATACGGAAAAATCGATTATATTCAACTCTACTAATACAAAACAAACCGTCTAATTGCCGTTTTACTGAAATTGCATCGAAAAACAGTTTTGCCGGATCTCCGCCAGAGACCAAGTCCATGTAAACAAGCTCGCTGAACTGTCAGTGCTCGGCTTCGTGACGTCATCATGCAGTATCCTATGATTTTCACGTCACTTTTTAAGCAAAAAAAACTCCGACAAGAATTGACATCTTGTTTGTTTTGTCGGAGTTATTTTCAGCGACACTGAACGAATGCAACTCTCAGAAAGCAACTGAAGGTTTCCATCAAACTCTTCAGTGACAATTGGGTTGTTTAGTGAATAAAATATTGCTTTTTTCTATATCCTAATCGAAAGAGCTCATTTTTCTGAGTATAATGTGATTTTATTGGATTCCCATACCTTTGTTTTGATGGTCAAATGAACAAAACAGTTTTAATTTTCGTGGATAGAATGACAGTTCAATCGATAAAGTGACAGTTCGACCCGAACAAAAAAATTTCCCCATACAAACTTTAAATGCATTTTAAAAATAGTTCCCGGACTCCAAAAATTATGAAATTTTGGATTTCGACTAATTTTTGGGCGGAGAATCCGATTATGAAATAATCCGAATACCCCTAAACAACCCAATTAGGTTCTTTAGGGGTATCCCAATTATTTCATAATCTGATTCTCCGCCCAAAAATTCGCCGAAATCCAAAATTTCATAATTTTTGGAGTCCACTCAGCCAAATAACCTTAAGTCTTCCATAAGGCCCAACTTATGAAACGGCCTTTAAATAATTCATAATGATTCGGATGAATTTCATAAGGTCACTCTATGACGTAAAATCGTCTCACAGCTTGGCTTTTATTCATGCTTAGCAACAAAGAATTCTCAAGCGTCGGTAGCCGTGTGGATAAAACACGGGCTCGGTGATCCCGACGTTCATGGATCGAATCCAGTCTGCATAATTTTATGATTTTTTTTGTTCTTTTCATAAGTCTATCTTATGAAATTTGTCATAGCAAGCGCGATCAATTTTCATAAGTTATTCTTATGTCATCCATAAGAATTAATTATAGCAAATTTTCATAAGGTATTTCGATGAATTTCGCTAGTTTTTTTCGCTGAGTGCCGGGAACTATTTTTAAAAGGCATTTGAAGTTTGTATGGGGAAAATTTTTTGTTCGGGTTGAACCACAGACGAATAAAACATTTCAATAGGTCCTATCTGCATTTGAGAGGCTCTTTTTGTTTACTTTCTCTTTCAATTATTGCAATGTAATGATACACTTTTCAACTATTGTTGCAGTACAAATCAAAAGACGATTGTTTTGACCATCGTTCAATGCAAGGAGACGATCATATTACAAATAAACAGCTGAGATATTTACGAAAGAGAGGGAAACCAAAGAGAGCCTCTCTTCTGCAGATAGGACCTTGTTTGACTGTTTTTTTTTTGATGCGGGAGGAGAGACAGATAGAAACGGTGCATATCTGGAGTTTCTCCAAGAAAAAAAAAATAAAGTTTTTTTCCCAGTGCTCAATTCCGACAAATAAAATTAGTTGTGTTCTGATCCGGTCTAATGCGTCCGACGTTTCTATCGTTCCAATTTCTGGATGTTCCATTATTTACACGTTCACGTTGACGAACGAGCCGGTGTTTACAGTGTGGCATTTTTCGCAATCAACTTATAATTTTTCACACAAATTTCATCACTTCCACACTATTTAAAATACATCAAAAATTGTAAAAATGTCTAGTGATATTCAAGCAGAAACCCGAAGGCTCAAGAAAGTGGTAAGATTTGTTGTTATTCCCTCCACATTACTACTAGAAACACCTCTTGAGCTAACCTGTTTTTTTTGTGTTTTCACGGAAGGAACACGAAATTCGGCTGCTGCAAAAGGACATGGAAGATGCCCGCAATAATGTGGGACTGGGTGAGAATAACCCCGAACTCGAGAAGCTGCAAGTGGAGAATACAAAACTAAAGCATCGCCTGATTATTTTGAATAAGGTAATTATTGATTGTTGGAGTCTAAACATTTCAAATTAATGTAATATTCATCCATTTCAGGCGATTGCAGCCGAACAAGGTCACGCTTCCGGTTCGAAATGTCCATCGACATCTGACGGAGCGCTGTCGATTTTGGACCACTTGAACGATTTGTTTACGCAAGCCATTGCCACGGCGTTCCCGCAGGTGTGCCAGGACGTTCCGGCAGTAATAACCGTGTCCAGTGCGGCCAAGTTCGGAGATTACCAGTGTAACAATGCGATGCAGATTGTGCAAAAGCTGAAGGCGCTTGATGTGAAGACGAATCCCCGTGATGTGGCCAACAAGTTGATGGAGGCGTTGCCTGCGTCGCCGGCCGTTAGCAAGGTTGAAGTGGCCGGCGCCGGGTTTGTCAATGTGTTTCTGGATAAGAAGTTTGGTGCTTCGGCCGTTATGGCTATTTTGAAAAAGGGCGTTCGGCCACCGCAGTTCGATAGGAAGCGAGTTATTGTGGACTTCTCGTCGCCGAACATTGCCAAGGAGATGCACGTGGGCCATTTGCGGTCGACTATTATTGGGGATTCGATTTGTCGGTTTTTGGAATTCTTAGGACACGATGTTCTGAGGCTGAACCATGTGGGAGATTGGGGCACTCAGTTTGGAATGCTGATTGCCCATCTGCAGGACAGGTTCCCGGATTATTTGAAGGTTTCGCCTCCAATTAGTGACCTGCAGGCATTCTACAAGGAGAGCAAGACAAGGTTCGATTCCGACGAGGATTTCAAGAAGCGCGCGTATGCTTGCGTGGTCAAACTTCAAAGCGGTGACGCAGATTCTATGAAAGCTTGGAAATTAATTTGCGACGTTTCCCGGAAAGAGTTCCAAAAAGTCTACGACCGTCTGGATGTTAAACTTGTCGAACGAGGTGAATCGTTCTACCAGAAGCGAATGGAATCCATCGTGAAAGAATTGGCCGAAGCAGGCTTCCTGGAGGAAGACGAAGGTCGTAAGATCATGTGGGGGGAGAATCGTGACGGAATTCCGTTGACGATTATTAAATCCGACGGAGGATTCACGTACGATACTTCCGATATGGCCGCAATCAAACAACGTCTGTACGAGGAGAAAGGCGAGTGGCTAGTGTACGTAACGGATGCCGGTCAGGCCACTCACTTTCAGACGATCTTCTCCTGCGCTCGGCGTGCCAAAATCCTGGATGCCAATGCCCATCGCGTGGACCACGTTGGTTTTGGTGTGGTTCTAGGTGAGGACGGCAAAAAGTTCAAAACCCGTTCGGGTGACACCGTTAAACTGACGGAACTGCTGGACGAAGGTTTGAAGCGATCGCTGGATAAGCTGCTCGAAAAAGAACGCGACAAGGTGCTCACCCCGGAGGAACTCAAGCAGGCTCAAGAGTCGGTGGCATATGGTTGCATCAAATATGCCGACCTCTCGCACAACAGGAACAACGAGTACATTTTCTCTTTCGATAAGGTAAGTACCTGCAGGCCAGCTCCAAAACGTTGGTATAAGATCAACTAATTTCAAATCAGATCATTGCATAAAGGCAAAGATGGTTAGTCCTTCTTACCATCTTTGATAAAGGTCACAGAGCCTTATCTATCTGGACAAAAATGTTCACATCTAGACCAGCCTTTCTTAAATCGAGGCGTGTACTTTTATGGAGCTGGTGGGTCGCGACCCATAGTTCGAGAAAAGTGGGCCTAGACTATTAGTTATGCTATGTAGGGTGACAAAGGGTATTATCGGCTGGTTTGTTTTCTTCACCATGGGGGGTTTTTGTGGGTCAAGTTGCCTGAAAAGTAGGCATCTAACTCAGCTTGGGCTAACTCTGACTGCCCATGATCGCATATCAGCCCCATCTTTGCTGGGTTTCCTATTCATATGGGACAATTATGCGATCATAGGTAGCTGAGATCAACAGGCTTCAAAAAACACCCCTAACGAAGAGAACAAATCTGTCGAAAATAAATACGTAAGTTCTCCTATATATAGTGTCATCGGGAAATTCTCGACATGTTTTTTTTTTCTGTAAAATTGAACAACACTTCCTCGAATGCCATAACAACGGCGACGAAAGCAAATGACATTTCTCTGACGGAAGATGTGAGTTTCTATGATTTCTTCATCCCGGCTTGGGGAACAGGTTTCAGTATCTCTTACTCTTATAATGATAAAGTCTGCTTTACCGATTGCATTCTGAGAATCATGCTGACAACTACCTCATCCCTCCATTGCAGATGCTAGAGGACAAGGGTAACACGGCAGTTTATTTGCTCTACGCTTACACCCGCATTCGTTCCATCGCTCGCAACTGCGGAGGAGATTTCGCCGCCAACATCGAGAAGGTTATCGACACCACCGAACTGACACTCGATCACGAAAAGGAATGGAAACTGGCGAAGGTGCTGCTGAAATTCACCGATGTCATGAAGCTGATTTCGAAGAACCTCTGCCTGCATCACCTTTGCGAGTTTGTGTACGAAGTTAGCACAACGTTCACGGAGTTCTACGATAGCTGCTACTGTATCGAGAAGAACAAGCAAGGTGAGAAAGGAGGCTGAAGGGAGTTGATTGGGAGTATAATGCTCAAATATGTACCATTCCTTTATTTACAGGAGAAATTGTGAAGATCAACGCTGGACGTGTCTTACTGTGTGAAGCAACATCACGAATTTTGGGGAAATGCTTCGATATCCTTGGTTTGAAACCTTTGCATAAGATATAAACGTACTTGTTATATCGTTGAATATGAAAATCGTATCACTTTCAATAAATTTTTGCTATCAGCTTATCGTTTACATTACCTTTTGGAGTAACGTTCCAGCTGGAACAAAGTCTGCTTCAGCTAGTGCTGAAGTACCAGCTTAACCAAAGTAACATGTTAATTTCCTTCTAGATTTGTTTATTTTTAGATAAGCTTTATCATAGCATGACCAATTCAAGAAACAAGAGAAAACTATCTCCGTTCGTATGCAGTTTCTTTATTTCTTCAAGCTAATTTTTATTTTTTTTTTTTCATTTTCATTTTGCAGCATTTGGTGGGGCAATGACAGCGCAAGTCAGTCCAAAGCCGATAATAAGGAGGGGTAAATGGCTGAATAGTCTTTGCTGACCACATGAACGCCATGGGATAGGAAAAGGGTATTTTGGTGTGGGATTGGGGTGTTGGTAGACTTGACGATATCAATGCTATTCAGATGCAAAATAATTTTAAGGCTCAATAGTGAATCGCATACCTTCCAGAATAAAAAACTGGTCCACAAAATGCAAAGCAAGTCACAGAAATCAAAAGTGCCCGATTGTTTATTTTCTCAATTAAAACAAACGGACAGTGGGGTGACACAGCTGTCAAACTCGGTTCATTGCCGCTCTCACCAACATCGTTTTTGGTACGGCGCGTTTTGGACCCACTTTCTGGTCGGTTTACCCTATCTTGCTTCTGATTATCGGGTGTTGTGTGGCTCGTGTGTTGCTAGTGCTTATTTCAGGAATATTTCAAACGAAATTATTGTTTTTGATGATTGTTTCTCTTTTTTTATCACTTTGCACGATATTATATGTAGCAGCGAAGCAGGGGTCTGGTACGTTTGGCATAAGGCCATTTGGCATAAGGACGTTTGGCATAAAGGACACTTGGCATAAAGGACATTTGGCATAAAGGACGTTTGGCATAATGGACATTTGGCATAAAGTACGTTTGGCATAAAATGATTTCAGTAAAAAATGAACTACATACTTAACGTAAAAGAAGGATAAGTATACAAAAGAAGGATAATACATAATAATGCATTAGTTTTTATGGATATAATATGCAGACAAGGATGATTTGCTGGAAAGAACCATTACCGGAATCTAAATTGCTTGTATCGATGAAGAACAGCCTATATACAAAAGAAGGAACATTCCTCTTCCGAAAAAAAAAATCAAATTCATGGAAGCAAAAGGTTATTTCCAGAATAAGAGATCCAATATAATGCACCAACAACAAGTTTGCCTTTTTTTCCCTTGAAGGCTGTTCTTTAATTTTTCTCCAGAGGGAAAATATATTTTACATATTCTTTATGCCAAACGTCCTTTATGCCAAATGTCCTTTATGCCAAACGTCCTTATGCCAAATGTCCTTATGCCAAACGGCCTTATGCCAAACGTACCAGACCCGCGAAGCAGTGTCGATGTTTCAAGCACATTTTTGCCATGAATTAAGCAATCAAAACAAAAATATTGGTCGCCATGTTGAATCGAATGCTGGGGCTGCATTGCTGATTCTGGCCCTTCGTCATCCCCCTGCAAACGGACACTCCTACTCTCTCCGACTCGCCAGTCATCCCGGAAAAAAATATTCCCAATTAAGCCTTTAATCGAATTGTCCGCGTGGTCTTGTAGTACCCCTACTAGGTAAGAATCAGTCATTGTCATCAGGCTTGACAGAAACTCCCTCGCGAGAATATGAGGAAGCGATTTCGGCGATTTTCTGGGGAGTGAAAATAAAACTCAGAAATCACAACGCAAATCCTCAACAGCACCGAGCGCGAGCTTGCCGCGCAGCGAGGAGTTCATCCAACACTCATAATTGCTTGTGTTTCTCACGTCCACTCACACTCAAAAAGCACTCGGGAGTTCCACTCCCATACCCAACGTCTCCACTAGACAGAAATGTCTTGCCATTTTGCTGGACAGATGTGTCATGACAGAAATGTTCTCTCGCTGTTTGCATGGAAAGCAGCGGTGTTGATCATTTCTGTTACGTTTTCTCTTTCTGGCAGCAAAATGGCAAGACATTTCTGTCTAGGTAGTGGAGACGTGGGGACAGAAATGATCAACACCGCTGCTTTCCATGCAAACAGCGAGAGAACATTTCTGTCATGACACATCTGTCCAGCAAAATGGCAAGACATTTCTGTCTAGTGGAGACGTCGGGATACATAGAAAGACTCTCGAAGCGAAAATCGCATTCAAAAACCCGAAATAATCATCGGCTCTTTTTTCGTTCCCCTCTTCCTCGCTCAGTTTTTATTGCCTCTCTGTTTGGGGTTTGTTCGCTCCCTCGCGACGAGGCAGAAGCAAAACACCGCTCTAGAGCATGTTGCAAAACTCTTTTTATTTGGAGGAGGATTATCAAGCCTGATTGTCATACATATTAAATGCTAGACATGATCCCATGGCAAGGATGAAAACACTCATTTGCAAGGAGTCCACTCACTTGCTATTTTATCAGCTCAGAAGCGTGCAATCAAGAAACGGTGTATGGACGACTTTTGCCTTATGGTTTAGGACAGTGGTGCTCATCCTGCGGCCCGCGGGCCGCATGCGGCCCTCTAAGCCTTAAGATGCGGCCCGCGAAGTATTTTAAGACAAATCGATATTATTGAACGATTATTTGAAATAACTCGTTAAATTTATTAGGAAATCAAAACTAATTATTTAAATGATTAAATGATTAATGATTAAATGATAAATAAACAAAAAGAACAACAAAAAGAGTTCTGGTTAGGTTCGAAATCGCAACTCCGAAATATTTCGGCATTTCAGCTAAGTCACGAAGCCAGCTTATTGTTATTTATAAGTGGTACAAATCAAATGAAAGTTTGTTAAAAATGTAATCTTTAATCATTTAAAAATTAGTTGCAGTTTTTAAGCGAAGTCAATGCAACGCTTAGCTAATATTTCACATTTCGCCTTTCCAAAGAACATAAAAATACAAAGCACGAAGTTTTTGACAAAATTCTCAACAAATCTCAACTTGGTTGCCAATATTGTTTAATTTTCACCGTTTGTTTAAATTTCTATTATAAGACTCACACATTTTTCGAAACAAAACTAACGAATCCAATTTGTATTGTCCAAGCGAAACTCCTGAACGAACTTAAAGAAAAAAATCTCAAGCGAGATTCATAAAGCGTCTCCTGTGCCCTTTTGGAGAAACTTTTGTATACATTTTTGGAGAAACTCCAGGAAACATTATTGGAGAAAAATTTTAAGCAACTCTAAGCGGAATATATGGAGAAACTCAAATCATCCTGGAGAAAATACACCTGAAGAAACTCAATGAGAAAGTTGTGGTGATACTGCATGGAAATTATAGGAGCATCTCCTAGAAAAATGTTCTGGTGCCACTCTAACAGAAATTTCTTAAACAACTTTAAAATAAACTCCTCGAGCAACAAAAAGAGAATTTTCAGGAGTAACTACAAACAAGATTCCAGGACCAACTGCATCAAGACACAAAAGATGCCTAAACGCCTGGGGAAAATTTGAAGCAACTTTAGAAGATAATGTTGAAGAAACTTCCGGAAACAATTGTTAAAAATCTATTTTTTGAAGAAATTAAATGATGAAGTATCTCATCAACTTTTGAAGAGAAATATGCAAATAATTTACTAAAATCTTCAAGAAACTCCTAGAAAATTTTCGGAAAAATCCGGAAGCTATTCTAGGAGAAATTCTTGAAAACGATTAATCAGGCCAAACATATCTAAAGGTCCAATCTGCAGAAGAGAGGCTCTCTGTTTCCCTCTCTTTCGGTAATATCTCAGCTGTTTATTTGAATTATGATTGTCTCCTTGCATAGAACGATTGTCAAAACAATCGTCTTTTGATTTGTACTGCAAAAGTAGTTGAAAAGTGTACCATTACTTTGCAATAATTGAAAGAGAAAGTTAACAAAGAGAGCCTCTCAAATGCAGATAGGACCTATTGAAATGTTTGGCCTGTAATGAGGAATTCCTGAAGTAACTTCAGGGCAGTTCCAAAGACAAGTCTAAGAGGAGTTCTTGGAGGCGTTCCAAGATAATTCTAGAAAAACTAATAGAAACTTCAAGACATTTCTCGAAAACCTTCTGGAGCAACTCCACAAAAATTTCAGGAGAAAATACAGCAAACCAGTTTGGACCGATTCAAAAAAAAATTCTTGTAAAAGCTGCTTGACAAGTTCTTGAAGTGACTTCAAGGCATTCTAGGGAAAACTTATAAATTATTTGTTTGAATTTCAATATGAAGCTCAAACGTTTTTCTCAACCAAACTTATGAATCTATATTGAACAGTTCAGATTTTTAATAAATATGCTTTGGAATTGTTCTTTTGTTGTTTTTGTGCATCGATGTTTTATGCGGCCCGCAGGTCGATCTCGAATTTCAAATTTGGCCCGCGGTATCCTCCAGCCTGAGCACCACTGGTTTAGGAGTAGGGGTCGCACACACCTACCGAAGTCGTGAGGGAGCTGCGAAGTAAATGTAAATGTAAAGAATGTAAATTACACTCACCTCGTGGAGAGTCGCTTTCACCGCTCTGTCACGACTTTGGTATGCGTGGGCGACCCTTACTCTATTCGACAAAGTTTTAGACAAAACCACAAGGCAAAAGTCGTCCATGCATCGTTTCTTGATTGCACGCTTCTGAACTGAGAAAATATCAAGTGAGTGTAACTCTATGCAAGTGAGTGTTCCCATCCCTGCCCCATGGATAGCATTTGTGTAGTAGCCTTGATTTCTGTGTGCTATCTTTGGCGCCATTGCAGCAATGTTGCCTGCTGGGAAGCTGAACCATCAAGGTTATAGACCACCTCACGGCGAAATTCTATGTCTTTCGCTCTTTCAAAGAGTTTGAAAACAACAGGATCAGTACCTGTCAAATTTGACAGGTGTTGTTCATGTTGTTTTGTTTTCTGGCTTCCCGTAGGACAGAAAGAGAGCGATTTCTTGATGACGTCACCGTGCAATGGAGTATAGTTTCTCAGGTTGAAGGATAGAAATCGATAACTAATTAATGAGGCGTCCGATTTGAATGTGGTCTTCGGCAAAGTTGTAGATGCTAGAATAGCCTAGGAGTACCAAAGGTTAACTAATACTCTAGGGCACTTAGGGAAATGCTACGGTCAATTTAACGAAAAATGTCCTTTCCCCATAGTAACACCGACGAACCGACGTGACAGCTAGAACAAATAAATTCAAATTTGTTGTCCGCGGCGCCATGATGAAAAATAGCCAAACACTATCGCCACCTCTATAGCGTCTCGCGATGGTTTGATATCTCGACACCGAACCCCCGTGTGTTCATATAGGAAACGGTTCGCGTCTGCGCTGATTTGACAGAAGCGATCGCTCGCTTCGGTGGTCGACACTTTTGAATCATCACTGTCACGTCGGCTCGTCGGTGATAGTAATTCCCATACAAACTTTAAAGCGCTTGTGCAGTCACAATTTTCAACCGAATCAGCTCAAATTTTTTGGGAGAAGGCATAGAATCTGGTTAGAGCATCGCCAAGGGCGTCCCTACATGGGTCCCTATCGTTATTTCCGGGCCCTGAATAGGGACCCATGTTCACACCGGTGGTATCTAAACGGGAATGAAAAATAAGGACGCGACATGGGGTTAGCGATGGGTTTCCACATTTTGGGACCCACTCAAATCTTGCACTGAGTTGCTATTCCGATGGTTTGTGTGACGTCACTTTCTTTATTTACATTTTGCGGTGAAGTGAGCTGAGCAGTGGTGTGGAAAATGAACAGCAGTGGATAAATAAAGCAAGAGGTGAATATTCACGTTCGCAGCGTTTTTGTTCAAGTTTTACATTCGCTCACTATTGTTACCTAGTTTATGATTGGCCAAACCCAGTCCTTTTAGATTGGATGAAGTTTCCACGACTATGATTTTGAATAGCAAACGTATCACTTGAAAGAAATTGCTATTAAAATCATCGTCATGTAAACATAATCCCCAATGCCAAACAGGCTATTTCAGTAGGTGCCGGTAGTGAGCGAACGTCAAGCAGGAGCAAAAAATATGTGAGCGCCGTCTGTGAACAATTTGCATACTACAGAATATTAATTTTAATGTTCTTTAAAAAATAAAACGATAAGAAATGACTAGTGGGAGACTGGAGACGTATGCTTGTCTGTGACGAAATGTTAGAAGTGTTGCGTGTGTTTTTCTGTGACCCTTTATGCCTTTGTGATTTTATGCAAGATTCATCAAAAGTCGTAAGGACATATTTTATTTGTTTCAATTCAACGTCCGATAAAAAGTAAGGATCACTTTTAGCAACGCACGGTGGAAAATCAATATGTTTTTCAAGTCCCTAAACCCAAAATAAAAACCACTGGTGGGAAGGTGGGGTGCTATCTTAAAATAGCACCCGACAAGGAGTGGTATAATAGGGATAGCGATGAGGACTCCCGTGGCGATGCTCTTATGAATCGAAAAAGCGGTGTGGAGCAAAAAAGAGTTTTTGAACCACGCTAATGCATATACGTTCATGATATGAAATATTTATTAGCGAGGGTCATTGTAATCGTTGATTAGTGTCAGTCTTAATCATGTTGAGTTTTGATAGGCATTTATATTGAACAAATGACGATGGTGTATCTGTGGTGTTCCAATATGGATCTAAAATAAATAAGAGTGTTGCTCCTAATCACTAGCAAGGATATTTCGGCATACAATTCACTATCGACCCAACATCGTTCAAAACGCAAACGAATGCCATCAAGTAGACGAGATTGATTTCATATTTGCGGGGCGAAAAAAAAGAACTTAACTTACAACGAAAACATCCTCGGCACACCCAATCGAGAAAATTGAGTCTCTACGGTCGTTCTCATCTACACAACGCGCTTAACTTCAAAGAATCGCTTCAGGTAGTAAACCTGACCGACGGTCATCACTACCAGAACCAGCGCTTCGAACACGGACCACATGACGACGCGCGAGTTAGTGCTCTCGTTGATCGAACGATGGATTCGGTCACGAACCTGGATTGGGAATGGAAAACAATCGAATTGAAGCTAAATGGACTGATTGGTTGTCCACCTCATTGAACTTACGTGCATGTAGTCCTGTTCGTGCTTGATGCTAGTCAGCGTTCCGGACAGCTCTTTGATCATGTCCTCAAGCTTTGAGTGGCCGGCTTCACCTTCATTAACAGCTCCGATGGTTCCCTTCGGGGCTTCGCCGATTTCCATCGAAAACATTACCACCTTGAAGAAATTCACAGGAAAATGTTACATTGCTTAGATAACGTTTTGAGTTTTCATTTGGCTGGATGCTTACTTTAGGAGTCAGCGTGGACATCTTATTACTGAAGCAGTAATGATAGACACCGGTTTCATAGGCGGAGAAAGTGTACTTTCCACTTGATTCTTTTTCACCTTGGTAGATCACTTTCTGGTCTGGTCCTACAATGCGGACTTCGATATCCAGAAATCCACCCTCGATGGTTTCGAACATCAATCCTGTGAATTAATGGAACCATATTTTAAAATCCAGACTGGACAAAAGTTAGGGCGCTTTCATTACCCAGTTTGGTGCCGGATTCTGCTCGGTCGAAAAAGCACTCCTCTGAATGGGCATCGACGGTGATAAAATAGCCATGGCTTTGCTGCACACAGTTCAGACACACAACAAGCAAAAATAGCGCAAAAATCTTATACATATTGACTATTTTTAAAGTTTATAAATCTAGAAAATTTTGTTAGAACCACCGCCACGTAATGTTGTCACTCGCGAGGACTTTCGGATGAAATTTGGTAGATGTTTGACATCAGATTTGACATATTGCGAAGCTATTGATATCAAGATATCTAGAAAAGTGAAACTTGTTAACAATATGGCTCTCTTAAACGATGCACAGACATCTAGCGGAATTCCTGTACATCTGAATTAAACGTTACACTTGTAACGTCTCACAATGACATTGTCATAAAATTTTGTACACACGAAAAGAATAATACCCTCGGGGGCAAGCTGCTTGATTCACGTCGTTTGCGTCGTTTCAATTTTTTGTGCGTGCAGGAAAGTGCTTCCGTTTCATTTCCACATCGTTTCCATATGTTTGTGCCGCAGCGCCCTCAGCTCAGCAGTTGGATTTTTGTCGCTCGCTCGTGCATGCAAAACAAAGCTGTTTGCCTGATTTGTAGTGTTTTTTTTATATATTTGTGAAAAAAACGAAACTTCGTAGCTGCTATCACGAATAACTTGAACCACCATTCGCCGGCTTGTTCACGGTAAGTTTTTATTTCAAGAACCCCTACATTTTGCATTCGTGTACCTATTGAAAATAAGATTTTTCGGCACGGGAAAATTGTTTATTTTTCTTTCCCGTACGTCGGGCATGGTTCGCTGGGTATTGCATCAGATCCGCTCTCTAACATAGGTAGTGCCAAGATTGGATTTCCGTTTAACATCTGCATTTGGAGGAAAATCTACTTAGGAAAATTCCAGCTCAATCAACAAGTGGCGACAATTTTCTGACTTCCTCCATCATGCATTGCATCGTATCGAAGGGAGAATGGGGTAAAATCAACCCCCCAAAGAAAGCTCTAGTCCTTGAGGCAGCCGCCTTCCGTGTGGCGCCAGGTGTTTGTTTTCAGTGTGTTGCCACATTTTTATCTTTACCAAAGGCTTTTTTATCTGTACCAGATATTCGAAAAATCTACCACATTTGACCTACAATATGCACTCAGCCAAATAACCTTAAGATTTCCATAAGGCCCCACTTGTGAAACGGCCTTTAAATAAATTCATAATGATTCGAATGAATTTCATAAGGTTACTCTATGACGTAAAATCGTCTCACAGCTTGGCTTTTATTCATGTTTAGCAACATGATATTCTCAAGCGTCGGTAGCCGTGTGGATACCCGACGTCTCCACTAGACAGAAATGTCTTGCCATTTTGCTGGACAGATGTGTCATGACAGAAATGTTCTCTCGCTGTTTGAATGGAAAGCAGCGGTGTTGTTCATTTCTGTTACGTTTTCTCTTTCTGGCAGCAAAATGGCAAGACATTTCTGTCTAGTGGAGACGTGGGGTCAAGGCTCGGTGATTCTGACGTTCATGGATCGAATCCCTCGAATCCAGTCTGCATCATTTTAAGATTTTTTTGTTCTTTTCATAAGTCTATCTTATGAAATTTGTCATAGCAAGCACGATCAATTTTCATAAGGTATTCTTATGACATCCATAAGAATTAGTTATAGCTAATTTTCATAAGGTATTTCGATGAATTTCGCTAGTTGTTTTCGCTGAGTGTGCAAGAAAGGGATTTAAACCCATAGGGGTAGGCGGGGCATAATGAGCACCTTGAACTTTCACTGTAAATGTAAATTGCTGGATTGTAGCATAATCATGTAAAATCCAATGAGTTGATGATAAAACATTAGTCAAAAAATCCGTTTACCTTGAAAAATTAATCAAAATGCGTAAAGTGGTCATGTATTGGGAAAATATTATATCAAAGAGTTGGTAGTAGGGTGGGGCAAAATGAGCAACTGGTAAAAAATAAAGAAAATGGTAAACATCTTCAACAAACAAATTTTAATTTTGGATTTCTCTGTTTTAATGCATTGAAGAGTTGTCAACGCATACTATTATGGAAATGATTATATACATGATTACATGTACAAAACAATTTTTGCTTGAAAGAAACTTTCAAAAATCTAGGTGGCAATATAGTTGCCACTGCCCGTTTAGGCCAAAAACGCTGGTGGCAATATAGTTGCCACTGCCCGTTAACCCCAAAAACGAGCTTTTGAGGTGGCAATATAGTTGCCACTGCCCGTTTAGGCCACCAGAGCTGGTGGCAATATTCTTGCCACTGCCCGTTTAGGGTACTTTTCTTTTTTTGACTTCGACAAAAAGCAGGAAAAGAGTTTTAGGATGGATTGGAGCTTAACCCGTAATATAAACTGTGTAGATCAGCTCATGTCAACCCAGAATTTGATTATTTAATAAAATAAAATAAAATATTTACCAAATCTATAAGTTTGAGAAAATTAACGCGGTCAAATTTAGCCATTTTTGAGACTACAAATGGCTCCTAAATTGTTGTTAAAGCTTTGTTTAGTACCAAAAAATACCAGGCGTTGTTATTATGCCAAATTTTGCGTAAACCAAAAAAAAAAAGTTCGAAATAAATCGTTATAAAACAGAAAAAAAATACAAACAGTAGGTGGCAATATAGTTGCCACTGCCTTATAAAGGGTTAAATGATTTTGACTTAAATTCAAACTAATATCCTCTAAGGGCCGATTTCTTCACCTCGGCTTAATCGGTAAGCCAGGCTTACCCATACCAGGGTGGCCACACACTCGGGAAATTCGGGAAATGCGGGAAAAAGTCGGGAATTGAAATTCATCGGGAAATATGCGGGAATAAGTCGGGAATTTTGTTTATGATCGGGAATTTTTTAAATTATGTGTATGGAGGCGTTACACATAATTTAAAAAATTCCCGATCATAAACAAAATTCATGTGCATGTAAACTCAAACCTAGATTTCTTGAACCTTGACTCACTTCAAATCCTAATTCTTACACAGTTTCGGAAGGCTCACACAGAGATTTCAAAATCCTGATGAGCGTTGGTTTCTGAATAACGAGTGATTTCTTGTTTGATAGAGACTATCCGGGTGACAAGTTTTTATTGTCCGGATGCTCGAATTCAATTTGGGCACAAACATATTTTAAATAACAATTTTTAAAAATTAAGTTTTAAAATCTATAAAACCGTGAAAAAAGTACCGCAAAAAAATAGTTTTGGAAGCCAAATTTTCAATGATTTTTATCAGAAATGCCATCAAATACTTCTCCAATATTTTCTTTGAAAAGTTTTAGCTTGTTACATTTGTATCAAGCTGAGCTTTAGGACAAGTTTCAATTAATGTTTTCATTGGAACTTTTTATAATAATCCCTTATTCGCTAGTGGAGGACTTCCTGAAATGATTGCTTTGTTGGAGTTTTTAAGGGTATTTCTAGAAATTTTAGTTCATAGAAAAGCTCCCTGCAATCACAAAATCCATCACATTAACAATTTGGCATTTAAAAAAAATGATTGGAATAATTACTAAAAGCATTATAATTCAGCCGTCTTTGAAGAGTCTCTGATGGTTTTTTTTATGGAATTATGAATTTATGACGATGTACTGGAAGAAACGCTTAAAGTGTTTTCTGTGTAGCGATTTGTAGAATTACTGGATTAATTTATAAATGAATACCTAGAATCCTTGCAATCACTGATATTACAACGGAAGCAAAATTGCAAGTTGGAAATCAGAAGACAGGATTATCAAGACTTTTTTTTATGAAGAAGAGCCTTGATTCTTAATGAAAATCTGAAGAATTGCTTTATGTCCTTCTTGGGGTTCTGCAGGGTTTGCTGACGAAACATTGTCCTGAAATCTTGAATGTCAAATATGCCTTATACTGAAATAATGTTAAGCCCTTCTTGTAGGTATATCTGATGTTTTTTTTGTGTTACCTATGTGCCTGAGCCTCATTTTGCACCCAATTTCCAAACTATAAAATTGTGATTTTCAGCAGTGTCTCATCGAAAATTCCGTTGTTCCGGATTTATGCCCGGGCACTGGAGTAACCTCCATAACAGGTAGTGGTGCAACCTTTAATTCGCCTTCGAAAACTAGCTTGCGACACATCAAACTTCATGATTTTAAATAAAAAGAAAATCGCGTTAAGTACTGTTCCTTTGAATTCCACTAAGAATTTGCATCCTTTGACATCCTTGTCAAAGGATGCAAATTCTTAGTGGAATTCAAAGGAACAGTACTTAACGCGATTTTCTTTTTATTTACAGATATTCCCCTAACAAGCCCAGGTTAATCATCATCTTCATGATTTTGCAAAACAGAAGTATTGGCAATTGTTTCTAGGGATTTTGAGTAAACTGGCCACGTCTCCGGATGTTCCGGAAACCTGCCCACAGGAAAGTGATCAATTTTTGATCATTTTTGGATCCTAGCTTGCGACTTACTTACTTGGAAAGTTCTTCAACAATCGGAATTGAAATTAATCCCAGAATAACGATGTTTTCCTTAACCTTCCAGGACGCGCGCCATCAGGCAACCGAAACTGCACCGCGCTCGCGCTGTATACGACGAGCGAGGTTTTTTGGAAGTGTTGTACTTTTTATAACAGCGCGCGTCCTGAAGGGTTAAATATCCAAAATGAGCCTTACAAATTTCGTCAGAAATGTCAAAGTTTTGTTTTTCAGGGTTTGAGAATTTCAGCTAGAAATTGCTAATGAATAGAAAACTTTTCATAAAAATCCGCAGGTATTTTCAAAATTTGAGAAAAATTCCGCTGAGAAAATCATTGCTAGTGCTCTCATAACAAAACTCTTTTTTTTTTCAATTACCAATTCCCAGTAAACAGGATTTTTTCATAGGTATTTCGAGAAGCTCCAACAGAGGTTTATCTGAGTTCTGTATTTTTTTTAACTAAATGTACCTTCAGAAGCCAGTTTCTTTGGAAATTTCCAAGAGTTTTGACATAAATCGCCAGCGAATCCTTGTGAAAATCCTTTATATATACGAAATATCAAACTATGTGTAATCTAATGGATTTCGGATAATTTTGAATCTGGTGGTTTGAACATAAACCTGTTAATATAACAAAAATTATTTTTTTTAATATTTATTTGTTAACTCAATTATTGAATAAATTTCCTGGTTTGTTACCAGTAAAGTATGTGAGAAAATATCACCGTTTATTCCAAGAAAATTTATTAGGAAATTCCTCGAAGAATTTCACCAGAAAACACTCTAATAATTCG
Organism: Aedes albopictus; assembly: GCF_035046485.1. NCBI lineage: Eukaryota > Metazoa > Arthropoda > Insecta > Diptera > Culicidae > Aedes > Aedes albopictus. The sequence goes on from NC_085138.1 coordinate 224,432,715, forward strand.
GCCTATAGGAATTTTAACAGAATTATGTCAACAATGCCGTCCTTCACACCTTTAAAATTCTTGGGATAGCGTAAAAAACTCTTATTAAGAATTCACCAAAGAGTATTTCAGTTAGCCGGATTTTTAATTGGAACTTCATCAAGCATTTCTTAAGGAGTTCACAAAAACCTCTTGGGAATTCCGAAACATGTTTTCAAGCATAGGCTTACTTTACAAGGCATCCGGAATAAGAAGCAAATTTCAAGCATACGTTACATGTAAATTTATTTTGAAGTTAACCTCTCTAAAATATTGTAAAACTGTCACAGCATGTATCACAATGTCACTGTAAATATTTCAGTTTTACAGATCCACTTAAAAGTTTGGATTCTTGGACGTTTTACATGCTCCATAGGTATATAAAGAAAAGTCGGGAAAATTCAAAATAAATGCTGGAAAAAGTCGGGAAAAATGCGGGAATTTCAATTTCGATTTTGTGTGGCCACCCTGCCATACTGTTAAACCTGGTTTAACACTTAAGCCAGAGTGAAGAAATTGGCCCTAAGGGTCAAAAATTCGACCGTTACCCTACTTTACGAACATAAGGTACCGCCAGGGTTTTTTTTTTTTCTTTGGATTTTGTCATTCAGACAGGCTAAGACCATAGTTGATCCATCTCGCCACTGAAGATAGGCACGAATGCCTTGGCTCGTTTTACTTCCTTTTTGTGTTTGCTTTTCAAAGTGTAGTCGGGTTATATTTATGTGTACTTCGTTAGCTTTCAGAAATTTCACAATTTGCTTCAACTCCTCCTCGCATCCTTCCTGCAGTATCATCTCTAGGGGTTTCATGTATTCCAGTGCTGGAAACTGGCTTCTACTTTGGTTGCGCCAGGGCTTAATAGATTTTAGATTTTTTCCTCCTTCCCATGGTGATCGATTGTTTTTTGACAAATCTTAGAAAGCATTCAAGGACAAACGTAATGAAATCCCGCTTCAACAGTGCATCAGAACTTAAATCGCACAAATCTCTTGAAGCAAGTTTCAAAAAGCAGTGCATTTTATTATTCTGTTCTTGCTCACGTGTAATAAGCTTAAAATAAGAAGCTCAGGTGCGCTGGTTTTGTTTACGAAGAGATTTGTGCCCTCGAAATCGTGAGTAGGTGTCATTTTGGGATTCTAACAAGTCTGTCATTAAGTACGTCACGCTACATTTTGGAATTTTCAATTTCTTGAGCGATTCCTTTTGAACACAAAACTGGGTTTATATGTGGTTTATGTTTCTCCATGGATTCCGATCTTCCCAAAAAGCAACTTCAAATTACCTTCAATTTCGTCTTCAAATGTAGCATAGAAAACTGGACAATATTTGATATCCAAGATGTTCTTCATCGTTTTTTTTCTGTTTTCAACAGATCACTACCGACACATAAAACCATTATCAACAGTCCAGTCATGAAGAACGCATCACGGCAAAATGGCGGTAAGTAAAAATCATTCTTTCATTCATTCAGATCAAATATCTATTTGACACTAAAGAAAATTCGATTGGGTTAAACAAGATGTTTGAGCATTGGTTTCTTTTTGAACAAATATTTGACCCTATGTACTGGAATCTTAATTCTGCGCATCCTTTTTTGAAATGTTTCCAATACTGCGCACATGAAAAACACTTCAAAATAATTTAAAAAAATGCATCGAAACATGATTCATTGATTATACTTATTCAGATTTTCCGTTTATAACTTTTATTCGACATCACGACCTCATTGTAACCGAACATGTCTCCAACATTGATTTGTTTACAAACACTATAGCTTTGCTTTATTTATAATATAAAAAGGATACATAGCATTATTGAACAATATTACAGAAAGATTTTTAGTTATTCACATGTTCAGCCATTTCAAATTCAGTACGTTTCTTAAATTTAGAAAACAATACCTTCATTTCATCAAAATAAACAAGGTGGGATCGAGGGGCAATTCACTGTACATATTTCAATATTAAATTGAAAATACATAAGTGAAAAAATGCATAAAAATACGCCAATACACGATAAATCCAAAATTGAATTGAAAATACACCAATGGATCACTAAAATAACTAAAACGACCGCTATGAAATGAACAGATAGCGCCATCGTAGCCTTGTGTGTTTGACGTAATTCGACTGCTGTCACTGTGTTATCGTCCATATACGGTGGCGCTTTTGTTATGATGCGGTGAGTAGCGGAAAAGTCGGCTTCAATGATCCATTCGATGAAAATACGCAAATTCAAAATAAAAATGCAAAAATGCTTCAATACACCAAAAATGCAATAAAATTAAAAATTCGAAAAAAATAGGGTAAAAACACTAGACTTTGCCCCCTAAAATTCTGCACAATCTTCGCCACTTCATACATAAAAAATGATATTTGTATGGAGGGGGCGAAGACTAGAGCAGTGGCGAAGTCTAGTGCTTTTACTCTACATAAATTTGACGGAAATGAACTGCCCCCACTCGCATAACAGTTCCATCTTTGCTGTGTTTCCTATTCATATGGGACTGTTATGCGAGTTGGGGCAGTGCACAAATTCGATAATATTCATTGGAAAATACAAAAATACGGCCATAATCTGAAATAGTTGTTACCGTCCCACAATTACGTAGAAGTTGATTATCACCAGCAACAGGATCGACCTGACCTTGGAATAAGAACTGTATCGTTAATTATGAGTACACCTGAAAATTGCTGTATTTGAAAATGTTTTATTTATTTTGTAAATTAAATTCAATTACATTGTTTATTGACCATCAGAGACCCATGACATCGTTCTATATTTATTTTTTCGTGGATCTTGCCATCTCACGCCTTTTCTTCTTGATGTTCTTCATAAGATTATTGGACAACCGTTCCGACGATGGTTTTGCTTGGGTACATCCAGTTTTTCTTGAATTTGGTGATGTCCTCTGCTCCTCTATCCTTTTTCCTTAGTTTCCCTTTCATTAAAGTTAACTATTTCTCAACGGGCCTTATTTGCGGGCAATTTAGAGGATTCATGGCCTTTTCCACAAATTGAACATTGTTTTCTCCATACCAGTCACGCGCATAGGGGCTGTCCATTAATAACGTAAGGGCATAAAGGAAGGGGGGTTTGAAAAATCTTACGCGTCATATAAAAATATTTAGGTTCTCATACAAAAAATCCTACAAGGGGGGTGGGGGTGTCAAAAAACCGTGAAAAATTCTTTACGTAATAAATGGACAGCCCCATAGCGGCAGGATGCCAAATCCACCCAAAATAATGTTGGGCCTTTTGTGCTTTCAGATGGCAAGTTTCTGGAGACATTCTTTCCGGTATATTTCGACGTTCATACTTGGGACGGTGAAGACAGGTGACGATTTCATACCACATTGGCAAATTGCTTGCCAAACCAACAATTTTTTTTTTCATATTTTCGCAAAAATATCGATTTCTCTTAATTTGGAACATCCGTGGCATGCTTCACAGTGAAAAACTGTGCCCCTGGAAGTGTCTTGTTGTCCAATTTGATATACGTTCCAATATGCACATGTAATTTTTGCTCAAAACATCGTCGTACAGTTTCCATGCCCGAGTTTTCACTTAATCCGCCAGAATTTGACTGCGTTTCGGTCATTTCTGTTTTGGGTAGGTCTTCAGGGTTTTACTACAGACAAACACACGTACCACTTGGAACAAATTGCGATAAAAATCATCGTCACGAAAACATAATCGCCCAATGCTAATTAAGCTGTGTTACGCAAATCACTCAATAGGTGGCGGTAGTGAGCAAACGTCAAACAGAAACAAAAACGATGCGAGCGCCGTGACCGAGCGATTTGCGAACTACAAAATATTTGAACTAACCGTTAAAAAGGGTAACGATGAGGAGCGAGTAGAGTGAGACGTTTGTTTGTATGTGGTTTTACGCTCCTTGGCGCGCTGATCCATACCAACAGTCTTTCCACACTTTTTTGCGCGATCCCTGATGGATACCTCCTATTTTACTTCCAACGATTTTGCAAATTTTGCTGTCCGAATTTGACTTGGACGCACCTGTTTTTTTTTTCGCGTCCGGGTGTCTTTCAGTAAGTTATGCATACCGAATCGTTCAACTATTGCTAATTTTCTTAACGAAAATCATTTTTCATTGCAGTACCTGGTCACAATCGATTTTCGCTTCTCTTCCGTAAATCCTCGCATTGTTCCGCTTGAGGAAAAACTTTAACTTTTAATGAAGGTTATCGTTTGTTTACAACGTTAGCAACACATTGACTCATAGCAGTTGTCAAAATAAGGCTTAGTCTTTTTAATACAGAGCATCAAAGGTGTACTCATAATTAACGATACAGTCCTTAAAGGATCGGCTTGTTCGAAAGTGGAGTATGATCAGATGGCCAACTTTTTTTTTCCGGAAGTTTTCTTTCGGTCCTCTTTAGGGATTAATTTGTTGTGATGTTTCGGAAACTAATTTCACAACAAATCAAGACACAGGTTTCCCTAGCCAAGATCACAGGGTTTGACGGTATTAAAGTGAAGGAAGTTAATTATAATTCTTGTAATGAAAATATCACCTTTAACACTTTAATGCGCCTCCAACGGTTCATTGCGTACCGGCTGCTACAGATGGAGTATAGCTGGTTTATCAGAAATGCTCGATAAACAGGAGGAACCTGCTAGGGCTTAGTAGTTTCTATACTCAGAAAACTGTTCCAGTCGGTTGATTCGGGAATGGTTGCGAGAGTCGTTGTGAATCATAATGAAAACATTTGTGCTTTGTGACGAATCTTGGGATTTTTCTGGAGTCAGCAGACTTGGAATTGTTGTCTGGGCTTTCCACTATTCGGTTTATTTTAACAATCAATATGCAACAAATAATAGTAGTATCTCGAGTATTCAAATTGCTTATTCACAGTGCTGACATTGTACTTACTTGTGATTAACATTAATTTTAATTTTCAACATCAGTATTTTTATATGTGATAGTTGTTTTGTGAGTAAACCCTAATATGTTTTGCATGTCTAATGCTTAATAATGTTTTCTTGCCTTGCCATATTAATTTAAAATAACTAAGGAACCAAAACCAATAGTGTGAAAGTGCAGCATTTAATAGTGCTTGCTTATAGATTCGAAGCCAACGGGTGATCAAGACTCAAGACTTAAGACGCATACTTGACGAAATCGACAAAAACTGACTACTTCGTCCTATATATATTTATACTAAAATAAGTGGGCCGCGGAGCTGTGCGGCCCAGTATTTCCTTTTATTTTTTTTTATTCTAGAAAACGCCATATTTTTGAAGAAAATCTATCCTGGTACACTTACAAAGTTCCCCAACACAATCGAAAATTGTCCGGAGCAATCAAGATAAGTAAAAACTTTTATAAACAGGCACGCAACTCTTTCTACTACTAGGCAAATTGAATATTTATGTGTTTGCTTATTCATGACATTCGTGGCGGTGCGGAACATTTTATAATATAGGTACCGTACTTAACATTTCTTCAATTCATCTTTAAATAACTGATCTTTAAATGTTGTATAAAAACTTGTATCTCAATTATTTTCATCATATTAGTTTTTTTTTTATTTCAGAATTGTTAAAGCATTATGGTAGAAAGAGTTAGTGTCGTGATCCATGCAAAACTTGAAACTGAAAACTCCTTATTTCCCCCTATGGGTTATAGGGAGGGGCGGGACATTCGAGCCTACTCATCAGTGGAAAGGACTTGCTATGCTAATCGGTTTAGCATAGGGCAGATACAAGTCTACTGGTAGACGTATCGCCCAGCGATTCAACGCAGATTGGTCACGGCCCGGGGGTGCGTTGATTATAACAGAATAACAGAATAACAGAAATCAAGACACAGGTTTCCCAAGTCAGGAAAAGACGAAGAAAGGACGAACCTCGTACAAATAATGTTTTATTTCCCGCATACATGTGAGGATGTGCCGTCTTTCTTTCATATTTTCCCGCTTGCGTTACTACTATTGTAAAGCCTGCGCACTTTAGAATCGGTACACTTACAACCGGCTGCAGATCAAAAACGGTTTGACCTAGAAAAACATGTTGTAAGAAGCAAATGAAGCTTATCTACTGTATTTTGTAGGAAAAATATAAAATTTGGAATTTTTATTTCTTAAAGATAAAATTTTGATCTGATTGTGTAATTCAAGCCATTTTCTTCTGCACAAACCAATGAATTAAATGCTTTGGCTGTTTTCCTACTTTCCGCATCGACCAATGTGGCGCTAGCTTCTATGCGCGAAAAATCGCTAAAAGTAAATCGCAATATTGTATGGCGAATAGCATCTAAGGGCATATTTCTCGAACACATTATTCGAAAAAAATATTTGGTAGCGGTTGTGCACAATGATGACCGGTTTGGTACCTATCAAATATTTTTTCGGTAAAAGCTTTTCATTTCGAGAAATTCGAATTTAGAGGCTTTGTTTTCACCATGCAAAATAAAATCTGCTGACCGACAATGAACACACTCCGTGCGGGTAATCCATTGCGATATCTCTACTCGATTTTGAGCTATTGACAAAAACTACTAATTTTTGACCATATTTTTTAGATTCCGATGGAAATCTACATATTTTGCTCAATAACTTAAAAGCGAGTGTAGATGAGATATCGCAATTTTGAGTACATTTTTGGCCCATTGGGCTCCTAAAATCATCGGTTTTACTAGAATAGCGTATTTCGACGGATTACCAGTTAATTTCATTTCAAGGAATCGTCAATTCCTACATGAGTTTACATGTAATTTGTATGAATAGAGAAAATACTCAGGGCTGATAATCAGTCAGCTTTAAGGGGGAAATCAGATTTGATTTGCTAACTTCCAAGGAAAGAATTTGCATCCTTTGATGTCAAAGGATGCAAATTCTTAGTGGAATTCAAAGGAACAGTACTTAACATGATTTTCTTTTTATTTATTTTGATACCTAAAATGAATTTCAAAGGCTTTCCTCATATCATCTTTTGCCAGCTGGGCAACTGTTTGACAGTACAAAATGCGACGAGGGTTGATTCGACAAATCGCTTCCATATAAACTTCAAATTGATTTTTAAATAGGTTCCCGGGCACCAAAATTCATGAAAATTTGGAATTCGTCTCAGTTTTGCGTGTAGATTTAGAATATGGGATTATCTCAATGTTTGAGAAGCCAATTGTGCCCCATGAATCTCGAATGTGTGTAAGGTAGAAAAAATCCATCCCATTATAAGTTAAGTGAAAATAAATAGTAATCATGATTATTAATACGAGAGTGATCGAAAATGTATAAATTGAACGTGACATATTCTGTATATAATCCCTTAAATTAGATGACAGCTGTAATGACAGCCGACATCCCATTTGAAATGCATTCACTTCAAACTGACAGCATTGTTGACAGTTTTGAATGAAAATGCAACCGCATTCAAAACGAACACAACACTTTATCATAGGCCGTCTGTGTGTGATGAACCGAACACCTATGGAGGCAGAGTAAGAAAAAGTGGATTTCTAAATAGAATTTTCATTTTCGCAAAATTACCGATCAAAAGTGCAGTGCATGTGATTTACTTGTATTTATTCTGTGTAGAAAAATGTCTGGAAAAAAGAAATCTATTTGGAGTGTGGCGAACAGCAACTAGTGGGCAAAAAATTAGACTTTAAAAATACATCAACCCGTCGCGACAAAGCCAAGAAGAAAAAAGCAAAGCGTATATTTTTCCTGTGGTTGGGGCTCTCTCCGCCTTGTAGACGGCCTCATACACATCTGGTCGTAAATTTGATAGTGTGTGTGCTAAAGATAGATACAGGCCAGCTAACGCAGTGTTTGTGTACGTACTGCAAATATCTGTACAAAGCAAAAGAACGTAAATGGTGGCGCTTGAATTGTGAATAAAAAGGAAAATCAGATCAAATTTAGTTCTGACTGCACAAATTGGTGTGTCTATCACAACTGGAAATCATGGTTAAAGGTAAGTTACCATAAATTAACATATTAATTAGAATTTCAGTGGTAAATCTTGCAGTTTTGAAAAGTTTATTCATTTTGCTTTTGTTTGGTTATGAATTGAATCATGAGAATTTTCAATGTCTCGTGTGCGTAGTGTAGGTTTCAAAGTAGAAAGTTATTAAAATTATAATTCTAAACATATTTGTGTATATTCCAAATCCCACAGATCAAAAACTCAAAAATTTCACATCGCATAGCAATTAAAACTATTCAAAGTTTAATCAAATTTTTTGCTTTTTGTCAATTTATTAAAAGTTGGCGCTTAGTCGAAAATAAGGGATGGTGGAAAAAATTGTAGATCTCACACATACAGCGAAAAATGGGAAGAGCGCTAAAAACAAAATTGTGATAAAAATAAGAAGTATGTAGGTAGGCGCATAGCCACAGTGCAGCAAACATTGATCCGCGACACTATATTATTTTGCACGGAAAGCGTACCGAGCGGCAGCGGTTGAGATGTTTAGGAATGAACGCCGTGGAAATTCCCATCTTTAACAGTATTGTAGGATGCGTTTAGTTTGTTAAAATCTGTTTTTTTTCTTTTATTTTTTTCGTCATTCAATGTTTAATCATAAATTTCTGATTGCCCCTTTTGCTTACCTATAAGATTATTTTGCCAATATTTTTAATTTACTTATATAAGCAATTGTAATACATACCTAGTGTTCATCGCATGTAAACAAATGCGCTATCGTATATGGGCATTAGCATTGTGACAGAAGTTGAGTTATGTCAAACACACAAGGCTACGGTGGCGCTATCTGTTCATTCCATAGTGGCCGTTTCAGTTGTTTTTGTGATCCATTGCAATAGATCACTAAAATAACTAAAACGACCGCTAGATATTAAATGAAACAATTCCGCACCAACTTTTCTGAAGGGCGCAACTGTTTTTGCAACCAATGCTTTTTTACAAAGCACAAATCTAAGCAATTGCGCTGATTGCGCCCTTTTGATCTTTTTGTGCCGCATTATGATTTTTTTTAAACTTTTGGTGTGGCTCCGTGGTTGTGTGGCTAGTGTCACCAAACATTTAGTCGCATTGTGTTGAGGAGCGCGGGTTATTTTCCCGCCGCCCGCCGCAGCTGTCAGGAAAAGTACTCGGCTGAGCTACTGGGCGTTGCATGCTAGTCCGTTGTCTAACGTCGTGCTTCCTTCAACGAGCGAATAGCTCACTATAAGCATTGAACGTGTCTGCGTTTATTTTATCCCATAAAAGTTCAGCTTATTGGACGCAGTGGCTTAAATTCCTTAAAAGGAAGAAAAAAAACTTGATAAAAACTTCAAAAAATGACCAAACTTTTAAAAATAAGTCGAACTTATTTATTTATTTATTTATTTATTTATTTATTTATTTATTTAGTTATTTATTTATTTAACGAATACTTGCTAAGTAAGGTACAACCTTTCAAATTTTAGCAATCGGAATTCAACATTATTCATAAATCATTATTTTTAACTTAACTAAACAAACTGATTCCTTCTACTGAAATTGTGTGTGCACTGCCTGCGGTACTCTTTAATACTGGTACAAGATTAATAATTAGTTAGTTCCATATTAGTAATTAGTTCCATAGTTTCATTGACATATTCTACCGTGACGTTACAACGTTTTGACGCATTCGTAGTCAGATTTTCCACTATAATTCATGGAAACGATTGCAAACCTCAAAATATTTTTTTCATATTCGGATTTCTTGTAAAATTTCTGATAGGTTTATTTGATCTATTGAACATTTAGTTTTCATAAAAAAAACGTGTTTAAAATGCGTATTTGTAGCGTGACGTTACAACGCGCTAGTATCCGACCCTCTTTACCCCGCTACCAACATCTTTAAAAAATTGCTCGGATTTTTATGTTATTCAGAATTTTTTTTTCACCATTAAAATTTATTGGTTTGTTCTTTATTTCAATGAAATAAAACATATAAAATTCGGATTTGTTTTTGAATAATCCACTTTTACATTTCGTGACGTTACAACGCCCGTTCAGTTTCAAACAGGGTTCTGCTCGTGTTGTAACGTCACGGAAATGCACAATAATAATCAGCCAAATTTGACTAAATTAGTGAATATATTGTTGCATTATCTTCACTGCTTCAAGGGGAACTTTATTCTATTGAAAATCCGTTTTGTGATAAATGGCTCGGAGGGCCAAGATATTATCAACCGTATGCATACTCCTTCATGAAGGTTAATGACTCTAGCACCAATCTTCGGCTTAGTACCACCCATATTCTTCTAATTTTGTCCCAAGGACTAGACCGCTGAGATCCATTACACCGCATCGCCAGATATTTAGATTTTTCAGCATAGAATTCATCAAGCCGTCGAGATAAGCATTTCTTAAATAATGTATGCAATGTTATCAATTCAAGTAAAAACGCTTTAAGACATGTTCGAGAATTTATTGAACCAGAGGCATATCAGTGGGTCTGCATACCAGTGGGTATGCATACCACTTAGGACCCTAAGATCAACTTCTGCGATCTCAGAGACAAATAGATCTAACAGTGCTAAAAAATCTTAATAACTTAGGGGCTGTCCATTAATTACGTAAGGGTTTTTGGGGGGGGGGGGGGCTAGTTTGAGAAATCTTACGCGCCATACAAAAAATTGGGTTGTCATACAAATAATCTTGTGGGTGTCGAAAAATCGCAAAAATTCCCTTACGTAATTAATGGACAGCCCCTTAAAGTGTTGATGTATTTGGCAAAGTTGTTTGATAAGTCAAAGACTTGCAGCTGATTTACCATTGGACGTGATTAAAAGTTTACAATAGTTTGCAAATGATTAGAATTTATCTAAAAGTTTCCTACAAGTATTGACTAGTTGAGAAACTAGCAATCACAATTTGAAAATTTTTGGGCGCTTTTAAAAAATTACAACTTTTCTTTTCTGAATAAATATAATGTGCATGATTTTTCAAAATTTAACTACCACTAGGAAAGCAGATCCTTAAACCAAACAGTGGCGTCTCGTAACCTCACTTTTTACCTGTTCAACGACCCTAAAAGTTGCATTTGCGAAGAATTTAGGATCCGAATCAAATTGAAAATGGGCGGAAACAGCTATTCTCGTTATTTTCTACAAATTACTCGCCAATTTATTGCGAAAAATCAAGAATTTGCATTCGTTGAACAGGTAGAGTTGAGGTTAGGGAATCGCCACTGAAACCAAACGACTTTTAAACTGAATATCCTTGAAAAGTTCAACAACACTCTAAGTAATCAGGGTCCTAAGATATATATGAGAAGGTGATTCTTGTGATATCAAAGACAGACGTAACACTGACATAATTTCCATTCCATATATTTCAAGATCCTTATTATTTAGACAGTTGGTGTCCTCGACAAAGTTGTTTAGTAAAGTTATTTGGTAGATCAAGTACTTTAATCACCGACGAACCGACGTGACAGCTAGAACAAATAAATTCAAATTTGCTGTCCCCGACGCCATGATGAAAAATAGCCGAACACTATCGCCACCTCTATAACGGCTCGCGATGATTTGATAGCTCGACACCAAACCCCCGTGTGTTCATATAGGAAAGGGTTCGCGTCTGTGCTGATTTGACAGGAGCGATCGCTCGCTTCGCTGGTCGACGGGGGGACAGTTTTGGATCGCCACTGTCACGTCGGTTCGTCGGTGCTTTAATAGCCGTTTGGTGATAATTTCTGCCGCACCGTGGCGCAAGTTGCAAATTTTCAAAAGCATACAAATTTTATTAATCTTGAAAACATTCAACAAGCCGTAATTCTGTAGAAATTTTATCAAAAATTCTCAAATTTTGACTGATAGTTCCTCAGCTTGTTATTTGTAATTGCTACAAATTTAAACTTGATTGACGATGACTAATATATTGGCCTTTGATTACCATTTGATTCAAATACAATATATCCAAAGTTAAAAAAGTTCCAGCTTGTAAAATACTTTTTGAGAAATTCTAATCATTTGCCAGCTTTTGCAAAATGGAAACTAGCGTCTACTAGTTCTAAATCTAGCATCTAATGGTGAATCTACTGCAAGTTCTTGACTTACCAAACAATTTTGCCGAAGAAACCATCTCTCCAAGGTTTCGGGGTCCTGAGATATATGAAATTTAAAATTTATAAGTTCTCTAGCGCCGGTTTTTGGTGGAACTATAAACCAAACTATCCATCAGCTGTAAGTTTTTGACCAACCTAACAACTTTGCTGAAAACACCAACTCTCGAAGTTATCAATACCCTGAGATATATGAGATAGTAATTTTGTTTCGTCTGTTTGGCTCTGATATCATAGAAATTATCGGTTTGAGTGGTGTTTGATTACGATTTGGAATTTCAACAAGATTGCAGTACAATAACAATTTCCACACATTTTCGAATTTGAATAGAGCGTAGATTTTGGTCAAACATCACCTCCCCGTCCCTCAAAGAGTCTACGTAGTTTATGAACGAGCGCTAATGGCAATATATGATACCTTGTAAAAGGGCTCATATACAACGAAAAAGAAGTTGTTTTGAATATAGAACTAACTGTAGGAGCCGTCCAAGCCAGAGAAATTTGGTCTTTTGCATAGAACTTTTTTTCGTGATGGTTCAACGCAAACTTCAAACCAGGTGAAGCTCAGGCCTCAGCGAACGTATTTACTTTCTTTTTGTCTCATTTGAAAGATATTCTGGAGTACAAAAACCATACAAAATTTCATATGTATTTGAAACTTGTTCCGAATTTGAATAAATTTCACAAAGGTTGCTTTTTCGTGACGTTACAACGCTTAAAAAACCTATACTTTGACCAGCCATACCTCAGAGTTGTAAAGTATTAGGGTAGGGCGGGGCAAGATGAGCACCCTAAGGATCACGTTGAATTTATTGGAAGTGATCACAATTTTTCAAAGTACCTCTCAGTAGTTCTTTTCTATATCATGTTTTCTACCACCCATAAACATGGCAGGGTTTAAAATGCACAACAAGGATTATTTTTTTGACTAAACTAAAAAGATGTTTTATGGTCAGTTCGAACATGCTGCGGGGCAAGACGAGCACTTCATTAAAATCTTAATATTTTAACAATAAATTGGCCACACAGTGATTGATATAGTAAATCTTGTTTATAGCTATGGTATCACGTTCTAAAATGATCAGTTTCTTTCTCTAATATTGAAAAAATAATGTAGTTATAATACTTTATACAAAATGACCCGAAAACAATAAACGATTATTAAGTGGCTTATTTTTTTAAATTTACGCAACCAAATAGTTGTAGAGGACACGGAAACTTGTGTTTGGCACAGTTCGGCACTATTGACTGGATTACAATAATTTCAAAATATTTTCTATATTCCCATCAGGGGTGCTCAACTTGCCCCACTATAGGGTAATAACTTAAATTGAATAAATTTTCATGTTTGTTTTTAGAAAATATTTTCTAATGTAAGTTAAAATGCTTTGCAGTAAGCTAGTAATGTTGGCTGATAACCAGAATTACGGTAAAAAATATATTGTGACATAAAAACCTTATTTCATTCTGATGATTTCTTATAAGAAAATGATCAAAATCCATGCTATTGACTAATTTGACGATATTTTTCAATTAGTTCGTTATGAAGTACCTTATATCAGGTTCACAAACAGGATGAACTTTATTCTAATGGATTATGAAGCTGTTTGGGCAAAAATCACCATAAAAGTAGTAAAACAGAGGGGTGCTCATCTTGCCCCGGGTGGCCATCTTGCCCCGTCCTACCCTACAATTAAAATTCTTTGTGTGCTACAAAATCTACATACAGTTATCTGTTAATCATGTAAGACTTTTAAAAAATCAGTGCGTTTGTGTTTAAAATACGACAGCTTTGATGAATAGTGTACCTAAATGCCTTAAAACCACGATTTTTTTAAATCTTAACCGTCGTTTAATAAATATTTATTGTTTCCATAAATATTATGTTGAATACATTTCTGGACGACAAGAGTAATGTAGAATGTTTTAAAAATTCGAAATATGCCAAATTTCAACATTGAAAAATGAGTAGGGTGGGGCGGGGCAAGATGGGTCGCGGGGCAAGATGGGTCAGTGCCATATTCGGGCGCATTACTCATGTTTTGATTATGTTAATAATCTTGTTAGATGACCAGCGTAAATATACAAAAGCTTTGGGCATTGATTGAAAAATTATTCACTCTCATTTGAAATAAAAAATAAAATGGTTTTTAGCCATTTTTCTTATGCGAAACATTCCATATAATCTCCATATAAACGGCCGCGGGGCAAGATGGGTCACCTTCAATTTAGAACGTATTTTTGGAGCATTCAAAAGTTATTTATTTTTTGTTACAAGACTATCTCATAAATGACTTCAATCAAGCGGAATGAACGCTCAAAATTATAACATAAAATTATGATAATTTTTTAGTGAAAACATCGATTTTCAAGTCGTTTCAGGACCACTCATATCGTAAAGTTTTTTATATTCCAAATAAATTTATAAAATGTTTACTAGTAGCTCTTGTTTACTCAGTATGGATATGGAGTATATTTGAATGCGGAAAAAATCTTATATTTTGACGTTTTTCGTTGAGAAAATGTGAATCACTTAAAAGGTGACCCATCTTGCCCCGCCCTTTTTTCACGGCCCAATATCGATCACTTTTTAAAACTGCTTGTTTAACATCATATTTTGTATTTAATGAACTTTTTATCGACTTTTAGCATAGCTAACTAGTGTATTAAAGAGTAGCGGACGAATACAAACCAATACGATTTGTATTTACAAAGTTATGGTGATCCATCCTTAGGTGACCCATCTTGCCCCGCCCCACCCTATTGATGATACGGGGCCCGTAGAATGTGTCCATTTCATGTTTCATAAGTATAGAAATTTGATACCTCTCTGATTTTGCTGCTGTTCATGGTCACCGCTCTTCAGCAATTGGGTAAATATTAACCTTCCGTAACTCGCGCGGTTGGCTACCTGCGTCAGCACCACGCTAACGCTGAGTACAAAAAGCGAGATTTTTTCAACGTGTTGTACAAAATACAACAGCGCGATCGCTCGAGGGTTAACAAAAATTTCTTCTACTGGCTTAATGTTTAGGTATCATTTCTGTAATTACCCAAGTAACCACTAACTGCCGTACTACTGCAAAGTGACGTAAGCGCCATTAAAAATTTCGACGTCTTTTGATTATATCTGATGAAACAGCTTACAGCTTTCTCTCCAGAGACTAGGTACGGAAGGTTGATGTTGGTCGTATATTAGCCGAATATTTCGTTAAAAGTGACTTTTGAGCAGTTCTATTGGAGCGTTTAGAGTTATACAGCGTATGTTCGCTCGTTGAAAACCCACTCGTTGCAACGCTTTTTAGTAGCAAGACCGCTAATTGCAAAATTTGACAAGTTTTTGTAATTCAAAAGCAATCAAGTGTCAAATTTGTGCTGTCAGTCATGCTATCACTGTCAGTGCATTTCGATGCACTTTAGTGTCATAAAGTAACGTTGCAATTAGCGAATGGCATTCGCTCGTTGCAATGTAAGCGGCCGTACGCTGTAATAAGCTATGTTAAACATGTTCTTCATTCGACTATAGAACCGACTTGATGTAATTTTTTATGGCTTAGTGATCACTTGGGTACACAGCTAGCCGCGTTCGGTAATTTTTACCGAAACCTCAACTGTTGATCGTTCTTTAACGGGTTTTAAACGAAATTCTGAAAAAAAAATCTTAAAATGTTTTCTATATTCTCATAAGGGGTGGGCTCATCTTACCCCACTATACGAAAATAATTTATATCGAATAAATTGTAATGCTTTTTTTAAATATTTTCTAACATAAGTAAAACTGTTTTGCACGTTTTGCACTAAGCTTGTCATGTTGGCTGATAATAAGAATTATGATAAAAAATTTGATTCTGACATAAAAACCTTATTATGTTCTGATTATTTCTTATAAGAGAATGTTTAAAATCCATACTATTGACTAATTTGACGATATTTTTCAATTCTTTGCTGTTTTCTATTTTTTAGATCCTTGTTAAATATTAGTCTGTCCTATCAGATAAAAACTAGCTTCAAATTCATCTTGATCAATTAAGTTACGACACTATTTTAATTCTGTATTCCATTCTAATCCTATAGGACGCCGAACTCGCCAAACCAACCCCACACACTTATTCACATCTTCTTCCGCGGTGGATGACACTGCAAGCCCTAAACGCAAAGATTTCAAGTTCGACAATTTGTCACATTTCATGAGCAATGATGCAAACGCATCCTCCCCAATGGTCCTACGTGGCGGTCGTACCAAGACTAATGGAATTGCGAAATATTTAACAACCGGCAAACCCTCGGCACCGATAGAAAGCAGCGCTAGAGCAGCACCCACATCCCACAGCTTCATCGATCTTACCGAAGAAAACACGTGCGATTCATTCGACAATGTGGCCAGCGGTAGCGGAAATTCCTTGGGAGCGATTGGCTTCAGCATGATCCAAAGCAATCCGGCCGGTAACATTTTTCTGCAGGAACCGGTGCTTAGCTTGAACTTTGACAAGACTCCTACCGACAAGTCCCGCATGGTAATCAAAAATTCGTTCCTGGCAACTGAAATCCAAAGCAAATTCTCGCCACCTAAATGCGATCCGATGTGGGGCAGTGCGGCCGCGTCCGTATCGATCAAAATTGAAGCATCCGACTATGCCCTGGACTTGTCCAAGCCGACGCAGGTTACGGAAATTGACTCGACGACGTTCCTAAATCAGGACAGCAACTCTTGTGATAGCGGTGACAGCGGAGTGGTCATTCTGCCAACGGGCACTCTGGAATCGGCGGGATCCGTTGACGGAAAGCGCCGAAAACCGGCCACCCCACATCGTATTCTGTGCCCGTCGCCGGTGAAGAACCCACTCGTGGCTAGTCCGTCGACGGCCCTAGCGCACTTGAACATCCAAAGCAAGCGGACCACAAGGAGGAACGCAAAGTCCAAGCGAAGGTAGGTGTTTTTTTGGCAAATATTGTTATTAGGCTAACAAACGACTTTAACCTATTGACCCTTTCCTTTCCACCACATTGAACGACTACATATTTCTATGTTATTTATGTTATGTTTCTATGTTGTAAATTAGCTAAATTTTTCGAAATTTTTAGTTGTGAATCAACAGGTTTTTGATTGTTTGCCAATAGTTTTACCATTGAAACAAGTAGTTGGCATTTGGATTAACCTTATTAAGTTACAATTTACAATCATTTACTTAACCTTCTAGTAGAGGGTTAACTGCTCATGCTTGCCCTGAAGCACCATAGAATTCCGACTAACTTGGGACAAACAGAATATAAAAGTATACTAAAGTACTATGCACTTCAAACATTCCAGTTTATTCCTCAAAACTGTTTTTATAATCAAATCAACCATTCCATGATTTTGTAGGCTTGTCAAAGAGTCAGAGAATGCATTGGAAGATACGGAAGTGACCAATTCAACCGACATCAACATTCTACCAACGACGGCAACCGAGCTGGACAAGAAAAAGCCGGTCCTGAATGATTCCGTTAATCCCACGGCCCAACAGAATACCAACAACAACCAAAGTAGCAAACAAAGTGATGTTCCTCCGCCAGTCACGACGAACGTTGTCAAACACGGCGAGGCCGGAGCTAATAAGAAACTCACCGACTTCTTCCAAGTCCGGCGAAGTGTGAGGAAAACAAAAAAGGAAGTACAATGGGAACGGGATCGCGATATAGAAAAAGCTATCCGCGAGCAGCGGGAATCCGGATTAAAGGTAGGGATAAATAGTTTACCAGCCTAAAATTACAGTCTTTACTTTTATTTCTTTCTAAATTTTTAGATTCAGAATTTTGAGGAAAAAGGGCGAGGAATCGTTACTACAAGGCCTTTTATGAAGGGTGAGTTTGTTGTGGAATACATCGGCGACCTAATTACAGTGGCGGAGGCCAAAGAGCGCGAGCAGATCTACGCAGAGGACGACAACACCGGGTGCTACATGTATTATTTCAAGCATAAAAGCATACAGCACTGGTAAGTTTTTCGATTTCATATGAAGAATAAGTATTACAAGATTTATCTCTTTGGACTTCAAAATATGAATCTTCTTAGAGAATGTCAAACTTAGGCTCTTCTATTAGTTATTTTTTATCAAATAAATACTTTGGGCCGATTTCTTCACCTCGGCTTAACTCGTAAGCCAGGCTTACCCATATAGTTAAACCTGACTTAACGCCTAAGCCAGGGTGAAGAAATCGGCCATTAGTAAACTTTGCGTTTTTCTATCTACTCCTCTTCTATACATAAACAACTCTTGTACATTCATTATCGTGGGTCATGATGGTCGATTTTTCAGATCAAGGTTTTTATTTTGTTCCTTTTCGGGTCCTTAATGAATGTGAAAAATTTAAAAGCGATCTGTTATGTAACCGATGATGTTAACCGTTATGTGGCCGGCATTGTACCTTTCTCGATTTCATTTATCAAAGTGAATCCAGACCCAACGATTCCTTCCCTACTAACAAACAATCCTTCCTGCAACCTTCGATGGAGTCGCAGCGGTAAACGCGATCCTTCACATAACAAAGACTGGTACTAGTATTCCTTCGCTCTTCCAACCTGACTGCAAGGATGTGGCCGGTACCGTCATTGAACGGTTGAACATAGTCTCTGAAGCGTGCACAATGAGAATGGTAATCACTCCCAGTCAATTATTCAGTTGATCCATTGTGCAACTGTCATTGGTTCGGATCGATCACGGAGTAGCAACCATGGATATGTGCAGCCAGTCTAAGCTAAGCTAACCATATTGAAACCCACATAGTTGAGGCTAGAATATCTTCAAGAGTTTATGGCCAACCATGGCCTTACTGGAAGCGTGTTCCGTTTTAATAGCTTAAGTCAACACGGTTTTATGATTCCAGGTAGGTCAGATACTACTGAAGCTATTTTTGGAATAATTGCCTACGAGCGCTACTGAAGTACATTGTATTGTATGAAAACGTGGACTCGAAAATCCGGGTGTTCCGGCACCCATAATGATCGGACCGTTTCAACCGAATACTATCTCAATAGATTATAAGTTTCTCAGTTGATTGAACCAAAAATTTAAAAAAGTCGGTTGAAAATTCACAGATACATTATGATCATTTCAATGTCGTAGTACCCAGGTACCTTGCCGGCATTCTATGAGTGTTTTTTATGCCCAGGAAGGTTAAAATATGATGCTTAACATTTGATATGCAAAGGAATTAACATCAATCGTTTCCTTACCTTCCAACTTTACAGCACAATGCCAATGTATCATACCGCCTGTAATCGCAAATCAATCCCACCTTTGCTGGGTTTCCTATTCATGAGACAGTTATGTGATTATAGGCAACATTCCATTATATATTAAATATCATCAGGATGCCAAAAACACTAGTTGCAGAAAATTCCCAAAATAATACTAGACACAAACTATTTCTAACCTAATTCTTCTAATTCAATTTCAGCATCGACGCCACTGCCGAAACCGGAAAATTAGGTCGCCTGGTGAACCACTCCCGAAACGGCAATCTTATGACAAAAACGGTTTCCCTAAATAATCGACCTCATCTCGTACTGATCGCCAAAGACGATATCGCGGAAGGGGTGGAAGTGACTTACGATTACGGGGATCGCTCGAAGGAAGCTCTGCAGCACCACCCTTGGTTGGCGTTTTAGAGGCGAGTGCCGTTCCTTCAAGGGATACCCAGCCAAGCTTCTTCCTATTCAAAGCAAGCAGAATCATGTTTCAGAGCCAAGTACCCGCCATATGTTTGTGCTGGAACCGGTGAGCATGTTACAGCGAAATACTGTACGCATTTTAATGTTCCTTTTGATTCCCGATTATAATAGTATGACAAACAAAATAGTTCACCCATACTAGCAGCGATACCATTGGGAAGTGAAGCAAACACCTACTTTATCTCGTACACTATGCATAATGTAAACCTAAGAAAACAGTGATGCTAAAGACAGAACAGATCATCATTTCAACTCATTTTGCAGATATTTTGCTCTTTATCGATGGGATCTGTTGAAATGCAAACACTTGATATTTTACAGTTAAAATTAAAATGACTTCCATTTTTTTTTTTGTTATGCTATACTTTTGTCATTTCCTGTTTTCCTGTATGATGTTTTATTAAAGAAAAACTTTTCGATTTTACAAAACTACAGTTAACATTTTTATTTTGATTCAGTGTTGTTAAATCAAGTCACATCTCTTAATTTTCTATAACGGTAGCCCAATAAAGCAGAATCTAGTTTCCCGTATGCCGAAACGTTAGGGCAGTGCAATGGATACTGGACAAAATGAACCGTTCAAAGGCCCGTAAATGTTCATATGCTACCGTATGCTTCAAAGAAGGAAACAGCTCCTGAATCGGCATCGAGGAATCGATTAAGTACTTCGACACTGATTCTTCATTAGGGCCTAACTGACATTTTCGATTTCTCTTCATCGATCCTCTCTTTCTGTTATTACGGAAAGTGTATTAAGTTTTTCAAAGATTTTTTGGTTGGAATGCGAAGATGACGACTACATCTTGCTCTAGGAACAAAAAGAATAATGATTTTATTTGTTTTGATCAAGTTATTAGCGAGAGAGAGTCGACGAAGAGAAATCGATCAAGTCAGTTAGGCCCTTAGAAAAATCATTGTCGACTTGTCTCATAAATCATAGGGTACGTCCATAAATGGGTCTGGTACGTTTGGCATAAGGCCGTTTGGCATAATGCCATTTGTCATAAGAACGTATGGCATAAAGGACGTTTAGCATAATGGACATTTGGCATAAATGACGTTTGGCATAACATGATTTCGGTAAAAAATGAATCACATACTTCACGTAAAAGAAGGAAAAGTATTCTAAAGAAGGATAATACATTATAATGCATTAATTTTTCAGGATACACAGTTAGAAAAAAAATCACCGACTTCGGTAATATTTTACAGAAATCTCAACCGTTAAGTTTGTTTTACAGGAAAAATTCGGTAAAGGTAGCAACTTTTACCGAAGTTCGTTAGAGTTTGACAGGTAAACGATAACATTTTACCGAAATTTGTTATTTTTTTACAGAATTTCGTTAAAAATCCATTACCGAACGCTCAGCGGTTGAGATTTCGGCAAAAATTACCGAACGCGATTAGCTGTGTATAATATGCAGACAAGGAAAATTTGCTGGAAAGAACCTGGAATCTAAATTGCTTGTATCGATAAAGAACAGCCTATATATAAAAGATGGAACATTCCCCATTCCGAAACAAAAATCAAATTCATGGAAGCAAAAGGTTATTTCGAAAATAAGAGATCCAATGTAATGCACTAACAACATGTTTGCCTTCTTTTCCTTGAAACGATCAAAACGATCAAATCTGACTATACATGTCAATGATTGCTCCTCCGTGATTGATCTGAGTTGGTACCAATTTCACTGACATCCAAGTGAGTAAGGACTGGGACACTCCACTTATTCTCAAACTGCAATTTAAGCAGCTCATACATTTTTGATCAATAACGGCGCCGGCCACGTCCTTATAGTCAGTTGGGAAGGGAAAGGAATGTTAGAGTGTGCTGGTTGTTGCTACTAAAGACCGAGATCACCTCTGCATCCCCACAACCAGCACGGACTGGGGTATTTGTTAGACGGAAAGGATGGGAGATCTGGGAGTCACCGTTGGGTCGGTGATGCGATCCATAGAGAGGGGATATTTAGTGTTCGTGTGGTGAATATGAAGGACAAGCGGCACAGTTCGCTTCGGTTGCATAACTTGTAGGCGTTATATACACTGTGCTGTGGAAATTGGAAGGAAGGGAAACGAATTTATGCAACTCGTTTCTGATTCTAACAATGGCTATGAACATATAAATATACAAGAGTTGTATATGTAGAGAAGAGAGAGAGAGAGAGAGAGAGAGAGGGAGAGAGAGAGAGAGAGAGAAAGTGGATAGAAAGATACAAAGTAGGATGAAAGGTACGGGCCAGGGATTTAATCCATGACCTTCTGCATACGAATCAGAAGCGGTAGCCACTAAACCACCAAGCTCGTCACGTTTGCCTTCTTTTCCTTGAAGGCTGTTTTTTTTTTATTTTTTTCCAGAGGGAAAATATATTTCACATTCTTTATGCCAAATGTCGTTGTGCCAGACGGCCTTATGTCAAACGTACCAGACCCGATGCCAAACAGTGTTTTTTCATTATTGTGTGTTTTTGTGATTATGTGAAGTGTTTTTGAAAGTAACAGCTATCGTTTTATTATGAGCCACATTCTTCTTTAGGCGCTGTCCATAAACTACATAGACTCATTTTTTGGCCATCTCAGACCCCCCTCCCCCCTCGTAAACCTTTGTTTATACAAAATAATTTTCGAAATTCGTATGGATCGTAGACTTTGACCACACTTTGACCCCCCCCCCCCCCCCCCTTCCCCTTCTCCCCATAAGAGTCTACGTATGGACAGGCCCTTTTGACTGTACGTCCCCATTGCGACTTGGCCTAGCTCGCTTCCCCAGTTAGTGTTCTTTTGACCACTTCCACAGTTGTTAATTGAAGGGCTTTCTTTGCCTGCCATTGATATACTAGGCTAACCCAGCAGTGGTCGCGTCGTGTACATACCAAGGGGACGGCAACCTATTTTTTCACTATGGAGTTTGACAGGTTGGATTGTGCCTCCTTACGTGGAGCATAAATTTATGCTCCAGCCAAAATATTCATCAACACTGTCGTGAAATTTGAATGTTTACCTTTTTACGAGGGATATTGGTGCAAAACGCTTACATCACATTAGATCTCATAAAAGTGTTGATCGTGAAAAAGCGGCATTAATTGATAATTTTCAATTTCAAAGTGTCGATGTTTTGGTAAAGTTCCTACAGAGAGTGGGGATTGCTTATTAAAACACACACAACACCTCTTTTCGCAAACTTTGTTCGCCAAAGTGCGTTTTTCCTTATTTTCTCCCGCTGCTGTATTGAGTGAATGTTGGTATTAGTGAGCACTGGTTGCGCATGATAAGCGGCAACAAAATAAGATCACCGTAGCACCCCCGTGGTACATACTGAGTACACGCACCATAAAAAAAAGTACGCTTATAATACACAGCGTGTGCGTGCGAAGACGCGACTGCTCGAGGGTTAATATTATTTCTTTATGTAATTCAGTATCAATTTCTATTTTGTATAGGTATTTTTTTCCGATAAAATAGTGGTCTACTTTTCCACATTGGTTCATTATGCAACTGAAATGAATTATATAGTACAGTACTCAAATCAAAGCTGTACTGAATTTTTTTGAAATTTTAAAATTTAACCAATCTCGGATATTTAAGCCAACTTGAGACATTTTTTAACTGTAACTCCATGTGTTTGCATTATTTTCAATATATCTTTATATTATAAAAGAAAAACATACACATCGTGACACCGCAGAGCCTAACTTATAAAATGCAAATGCAAAAAATAGGATGTAAGAATAAGTGATATGAAGATAATGATGGTTTAATGCGTTATCTCCTAACAAACAAGTATCCCAGAGATGAAAAAGTTTCGCTGAAGCCGATTGAAAAGGGCGTAGTAAAAGTACCGTAAATAAACTGCCATTTTGTTCCCGAATTATTTTAAACCAGGAACTGGAGTTCGTTACACGTTTTGCAGAATTGTAGTGAAATTAAGTTAAATAGTGCTTGTTTTCGATATAAAGTAGCTGCAAATGACTGATACCGAGAGTGGGAAAACGGCCAAATAATCATCCATACCGTAAAATGGCCGTTATTATGCAATTTTAGATTATTTAGCGTTTCTGTACTTTCCCACCTTGCTATGATTAGTTGGTATACAATCGAATCAATAATAGTACAATAGGAAGAGGAAGTGAAAAAAAAACAACTTGATATAAAAGAAATTGGTTCTATATTTTCTTATTTTATTTATTTCGGATGCGGTCATCCCAAATCATGCTAAGCAATGCATCTACATAATTTATTTGAAAGGGAATGAGAATATTTCTGAGACACTGTTAGATAAATCCACAGTAAGTAAGATGGTAATTAAATATGTACGTCTTTTTAGTGGCTTCAGTTCCCTTAGGTTAGTAAGATATTCGTCTCTGGCGTAAAACCCTAAATCGTTTCAGACAAACACCCTATGGTGTATAATGTAAATAAGTTACAAGTTCAATACCAAACTAATTGTAGCTATTAGGTTGAGTGATTTTTCGTCTCATTTTAATTTTAACGTGTGGATGAACGTGTTTACTCCCATTTGAAAGGAATTTTTGAATAGAAGAAAGGTTATTAACCGATACTATTTATAATAAACCAGTTAAGTGTATACAAATACAAACATATACTTAAATACAAAACACCGATAGTACTAACATTATGAAACACGTAACGTAGTGACTAGATTTGTTAGAACAAATATTTCCTCTTACATAAACGTGTGCGGTGGTGTCTAGAGATGTCGCAAAGTTTCAATTATTCGATTAGTTTGTAGTAGCTTTTTGTCTTTGCATCGATTAATTGAATTTATCGACTATTTTTTATTGTAAATTTTTGATTGATCGATTAGTCAGCGATTACAATCTTTTAATTGATTAACCGGCTTAATCGATTGTTTTGCGACATCTCTAGCAGTTTACCCTATGTCATCCACGAGGCACTAGAGATCCTATGTGCACCTATACACAGCAAACATGTTAAGTACCCCAATTATTAGAGAGGAGCATCTCGTGTTTGATTGAAACCGCCTCAGTAGCTAGTATTTCTTTACGAAACTAATAATTAGATTACAAAGCGAGAATACGGTTATGCGCAAAAAAACTGCCTGATGTGTGTACTATACTATAGGGAGCGGATATGAAATGATGGTGATGATGATGATAGGTCACGAAAGTGCAAAACTGTATGAATTGTCGACGAAGAGAACCGTAGATGGGAGTAACAAAGCTTTCAGCATACACCGTTGAGTCGGGTAACAGAGACATATGGGACAATGAATCAAGTTCTAAAAATAAAAACAACCAACCGGCAATCTAAGAATGTAGGGTATCTGCATTGCTTCAATGTTGGTCGACCATTGCCGGAAGAAATAATTGTTAGCAGGTCTTTTGTTGATGCGAAGGAAATATACATTGTTATGATCATTGATTTGAATGCGAAATATGTTTAGAACGTAGAGATTGAATATCAAACATTAATTGAACACAGCAAAACAATATCGATGTATATTTATACACTTTATTGAATAAACATTTTGAATGAATTATCACAATTGTTTGCATATTAAGTAATAATATCACATCAATACAGTCCACTATGTGTAAACCGACACGCTAAAACCGCTCAGTACTAAAATGTGTAAGACCTACTGATAAGTGCATAATTTCCATAATTTATGTGTGGTCCTGAAATTATGCTCTTACTTATTTTAGTGCTGATCGATTTTAGCGTGGACGACGAATTTCACGCAAAAAGTTAAATGTTATGATTAGAGTTTATGTTGAGCATTGTTGCGTATACCCGCTTCGTACAGCTTTTGCTCGTTCCTTTGTGTCAGATCACGTAATAGGGTGTATCATTTTTTCCGTTTTCTGTGGTGTATATACTTATTAATTTAAAGTAAATTAAAAAATTAAATTACTTTAAATGCAAATCAAAGGTTTTTTGATTTTTATTTTTCATTTTCATACAGAACTGTCCATGAAACTGATACAATTGCTCCCTAATTAATCTCCACCAAGAATTGGCATCTTTTGACAGACCTTAACTGAAAGGTCGTCTTCAGTGTCTCGTTCTTGACTCGATTTAACCCTTTCCTTTCCACGAGTATAAACGACTATTTCGACAATGATTTTTCATAAGGGCCTAACTGACTTGATCGATTTCTCTTCGTCGACTCTCTTTTTTTCGTTAATAACTTGATCAAAACGAACAAAATCATTATTCTTTTTGTTTCACACAATGGACTGCATGTGAAAGGTTTGTTATAAAATAAATAGCACACAAATAGGTCAACAGACTTTTTATTATGTGGAATTATCTTTTTTTTTCTTTATTAAAGAGATATTTAGCCGGTGGCTAGTTCATCTCTGTACCGATATTTGCATTCATAATTATACAAATAAAATTATCTACGAGCTAAGAAACAGTACAATATGTTGATACATGTTGGGGGCTGTCCATTAATTACGTAAGGATTGAGGGGGGGTTTGAGAAATCTTACGTGCCATACAAAAATATTTGGGTTCTCATACAAAAAATCTTACAAGGGGGGGTGGGGGTGTTGAAAAATCGTAAAATTTCCATTACGTAATTAATGGACAGCCCCTTGGCATCTTTCAAAAAGCGGATGAGGGCTTCGAGGGTTGATGCGTCGTTTCCGAGGGTGTCTCTAATACTGCCGCTGATATTGTATTGGTTTTTAAGCAGTTCGTATTGTGGGCAGACGCATAAAAAATGCTCAACCGACAAGGGGATCCGACAAATTGCACAGGAATTTCGAAATGTTGAGCTACCCATATTGTGTGAGACATTGGTGTGACCAGTGCGTAATCTGGATATTACTCTCTGGTCTCGTAGTGACTTTAAATCATTTAATGTACCAATGGACTGCTTGATCTCTCTGATAAAGAGCTGATCGTTTCTGTTCCAATTGAGCTGCCATTTGGTATTCAGGGTGGCCACTCAGAGCGGCAAATAAAATTCCCGAGTTTTTCCCGGTTTTCCCGATAGCTTTTTGAATTTTTTCCCGATTCTAAAATAGAATTTTTACAGTAAAAATTAAACGTAAATTACTAAGAAAAGTTTAAGATAATTAATATAGAATATTTTCAAATCCTTGGATTTAACATAGTATTCATATAAACTTGACAATACCACAACAATACGTTTATAACTAATTTACTAAATATTCAGCTAAGTCATGCGTTGTGTGTCTCGTATCCAATGATGGGCATAGAAGTTATGGCATCACTGGCGTAGCCACGGGGGGGGGGGGTGGTTTAGGGTTAAAACCCCCCCCAGACCCAAAATTTGTGGAACAAATTTTCAGTATAAAGCGCTTTGCGACGAAAAAATTTTTCGGCTGCGCCGCTATTTTCAAACTACCAATACAATTGCTTATTACTGTTTATAAATGTCAAATCAAAAAAGGTATCATTGACCGTTGAAAACCCCTCCCAGAGACAATTTCTGGCTACGTCACTGTATGGCATCTTCATTAAAGATTCCTTTAATTCGTAGATGACTATCTAGTACAAATCCTGACTAGTACTCTGCAGTTGTTCAAGCAAACAATAATAAAATGGATAATCCTGAGGGGTCGAAATTCTCATACTCACTATGAGTACATATAGGATTTACGAATCTAATAATAAGTAGGTTTCTCGGTAATATTCCAAAAGTCTCTTCTAAAAAATTCTTGGTAAGTTCGTTTGGGAAGCTAATAGGCAATAACAGAATGCCAAAAAAAACATTCTGGATGAACATCTGGTGGAATATCTGGAAAGACTACTCGTGAAATTATTTTGGAAACATTTTCAGTGTAACATTTTCGATGACCATTTTTAAGATATTTTAATAGAAAACCAGTGACGAACTTTAGCATAAATGGTGAAATTTGAAAGATCAAAGAAATCTTAGAATTTGTCTGATAATCGTCTAGCATTCAGTTATTTCATCAGCGATTGCAATATGAAGTTCTTATATATTTGATCTCTGGTCACATTTTCAGATATGTCAGGAATTTCTTCAATAAAGTATTTCCCACAAAATTTAGAGGTAGATTCCTTATTTGGGAATTATTTATTTCTATAAATCATACAACTATATAGCTCCAGATGCTTTTGAATACTTACTGGAACTCCCGCGAGAATTTCAATGTTAGTTCAACTAGAAACTAGAATACTCCAAATTCTCGAGAATTTGCTGAACCAGGAGTTTTACCAGGGACTTATGCTAAAGCTTCGCCAAAAAGGGGTTTTCCCGATAACTTACTCCGGTTTTCTCTGAACATTTTTTTTTTCACCAGTTCATCAAATGAGTACATCAAAGAACTTCATGAAAAACAACAGAAATATTTCAAACAAAATATAAGAAATACTTTTATGAACTACCTAGGCGTGCTTTGAGGAATTCGATCATATACTATAAATCCCTTTAAATATTCTTTCAATAGTTTTTCACTAACTATTTTTAAATTGTAAGAATATTTTAACCAGAATTATCTACTCATCCAGATTTTCATATTTTTTATTTGATTTTATTCTTGGAGCAATTCATCCATTCATTCAATATTTTATCAGCTTCCTATCCAAATTTCTCAAAGACTTTTCGCTCAAAGGACAAAGGCTATAGCAAGTATTCACCCAGAGATTGTACAAGAATAATTTTTTTAGAAAAAAGTTATGATTTTTGTTATGTTTTATAAAACTTTTATAGGACGCATGATGTTTTCAGGAACATGTACATTAGAGTGGGTCATCGTTTATATGGAAAAATGAAAAATTCAATGGTATCCCATCAGATCAAAGCTTTTTTGATCCCATTTCAGTACCCAAATAAATGTGCAAAATATGGGCACGATCGGTTATGTCTACGTTTTGCGCATCGCGTTTGAAGTTTGTATGGGATTTTACATAGGAAAACACACTTTTTTGCATTTCTCTCAGGAGAAGCTCGATTTTTTTCTAAAACCATGTAACCGATAACGTGAAAACATAGCCTAGGGTGTCCTGAAAAACTTTGTCGAAGACCGCGAAGTGATCTGATGCTAATGAAAAAGATATAACGTTGACATTGCTTGCCAAAACAACATGATTTTGTTGCTATTGTTATTCCTTTACATGTTAAAACATAAACACATGCATGCGGTTCGTTGGTTATAGGCTGACCATCCGTCCCGTATTTAACGGGACAACAAAATTTTCAAACGCTCGTCTCTGGAGCATAGTTAACGTTTTTATCTTAATTATCCGTTCTTTCTGGCTGAAATAGCATTATTTACATCATGCAGTTCTGTTTTTGGACATTGATTTTCTTTTTGTTTAGTTTCCGGAATGTGTCCCGTATTTAAACGGGACAAATCTGGTCAGCCTAGTTGGTTATAACTATTTTCACAAGCACCGGATCGCTTTGTGGTCTTTAGCAATGTTTTTCAGAACATCCTAGGCTACCATTTTACAGTATCGGTTAAAAAGTTTCAGACAAACTTTTTCAACTTATGACAAAAATGCAAAAAATTATGTTTCCCCATACAAAATCCTATACAAATTTCAATTGCAATGCGCAAAGTGTAGACGCAACCGATCGTGCTCAAATTTTGCACAGATACTCAGAACCCGAAACGGAACCAAAAAAGCTTTGATCTGAGAAAACGGTTCCGATGACCCACGCTAATGTACATCCTAAAATGCATAAGTGTCATATGAATCTATAAATATTTGTACGTGTCTCAACCAGTCTTTCCGCCAGAATGATCTTTGTGATGTTAGGTAACATCACTATGATTAACTTTAATTGTCATGACTCGACGACAAGATATTAATTTCCAAGAATGGCTTTTACGCCAGTTCACCCACTATGTTATTCAGTTCAACAGTTCTTGACTGCATTTCCCACAGATTCTCGTACTTATGCTTCTGAAGACCATACAAATTTAAGAATTTTGGAAATTCCCGGTAACTAGCAACAATTCCCGAGGTTTTCCCGACTTTTTCCCGGTGGTTTCGAATTCCCGAGGTTTTCCCGAAATTCCCGATTGGGTGGTCACCCTGTTATTTGCTTACAAGGAGCTACCAATAGCACCTTTATTGATACGTTTACCCTATTCATTCATAGTTTTTACTGTTAATTTGATAAAATTGGAAAGTAAATTTTAGTTATGCTACGTCATCAACGCATTACCATTTCAATGAATTCAAACCGAAATGATGATAAAAAAGAGATTTATTCATATTGAAATAATGAGCTCATATACTCATACCATTTACTGCAGACTATCGAGCTGTCGATCTCTATTTAAATATTTAAAACGAGCATTCAGCAGTTTTGTTCTCCCAACCGCCTGCTGGAGTAATCCGTCCAGAGGTTTTAGTATTGTGTCGATCTGCTTTCTGGCTGGTTGTGTGTCAGCTTATTTCTCGAATCATTTCATTTGCAAGTCATTCGTCATGCGTTTAGTGGTTGCGGTTTTGGCAGGTAGGTATCTAATTACAATTTTAAATAGTTTTATCACGAAGTGTTGATACGACCACTTTCTATGTTTTCGTATTCTAACTTCAGTGATGCTCATCATCGGGCTCGCACAGGCTATTCCTGCCAAGGAAAAACCAACGGCCAAGTGCAATGCGGCATGCACTGATGATTACACCCCGGTGTGCGGCGGGGTAAAGGGCAGCAAGGACAAACCCATCAGTT
Source organism: Aedes albopictus (assembly GCF_035046485.1). Lineage (NCBI taxonomy): Eukaryota > Metazoa > Arthropoda > Insecta > Diptera > Culicidae > Aedes > Aedes albopictus. Next base: position 224,463,146 of record NC_085138.1, read on the forward strand.
TTGGAAATGAATGCGTTATGCAAAAGTACAATTGCGAGAACAAAAAGAGTAAAATCGACTTTACAGTATGACTTCATCATCCAAACGGGGGGTTCACATTATTCTTCTGCATTTCAGGCTTGACTGTGCTCTCTCAAGGTGAATGTCCCGGAGGCGGCGGTGTGAGATTGCAGTAAAGAAGGAAACGAAGCACATTGATTGATTATGCTTGACTTTTGCCTCACGCAATTTTGCAAATGTATCAAAAAGGCGACAACAAATAAAATATTTTCGTTTTACATTGTTTGTTATTTCTCTAAACTCGTTTAACGAGTTTTGGACAGGCTGGTCCGGGGATGATGGATCAGTGCCGTTTTTGAGCTGCGATGTGATTATGTTGATTAATTTGTTGGCTGACCAGAATCTGCGATAGTTATTCAATCTAATTGAAAATATAAAACGGGTTTTGGTTATATTTCTCATGCGACACATTCCATACAATCTTCATGGAAACGACTGCTAGTTAAAATAAGGTCTCCTTTAAAGTAACATGTTTACGGCGTTTACGGAGTATTATTAATTATTAAGCTACTAGCCAATGGTAGAACAAATGAAGCTGGTCCATTGATTCAATGAACAAATGCACGTTTGACATTTTAGCGTAGCTGTGTTATCTCAAGGAGAATACACGAGTACACCATGAATTAGTTTCAATTTTTTTTTGTTGAAAAAGTGATTAGGGCATTTCAGGCTGAGGACAACGTTGGAAAATCGTCCCTTAGCTTCCTTAGAAAGCAATTGATTATTTCGTAAAGTTACTAATAGGGGTAGGCGGGGCAATATGGACACCCTAAGGTTTTTGCCAACTTTACCTGACAAGATGTCAAAAAAGTTTAGTTTTTTGATACATGTATTCTTTTAAAGTCTTTTTAGCATCTATTGCATAAGAATGCTCACGAAGAAAAATGATTTATCCACTTCAAAAAATGTTATGAAAAATGTTAATTTTTCATGACCGTCTTCAAGCATACGGGGCAGAATGGACACCCCCATGGGGCAATATGGACACCATGAGACTTTTACGAATTTCGTACATTATTCACACCTATAAAGTCATTTCATTACAAAACAACTATTTTGGATGAATAATACGCCGAAGTAGTTCATTTTTGTTCAGTTAATTCAAATTTAGACTGTTTTGGATAAAGCTTCGTTTTTGTCGGCATGTACAGCTGTGCCTAGAACAACTATTTTCCACTGTTATCGTTTTTTGACCAATTTGTTTCACCCTATGTCTACTATAGTGAACATTTAATCGAAAATATACTGAAATCGAAGAATTTGGTTGATTTGTGATTTAGGTTATATTTTTTCCCTTGCCGCTTCTTTCAAAAAGGTGAGTGTCCATTTTGCCCCGGCAGCAGAAGATATTTCCAAACTTGATTTTTGATATAATAAAGAAGAACATATAAACATGTTAAGCATGTAGATACAGCAAAACTACTTGCATGTGTTCTAGAAATATCAGGTTTCAATCGACCTGCAATAAATTAATCACTAAATCTTATTTCAGATGGTGTGAAAATTATAATTTCCATGCACAAAAAACGGAGGACGCAACTTTTTCGTGCAAAATCAAGTATAATTTTAATTTTGAATGTTTCTTTCCTGAAACTACGTTTTAGACAAATGGACTATATTCTCCATTCATTAAAAGTTCAAAAAAGTTCGCATATTTCAAAATATTCAGGGTGTTCATTCTGCCCCGGGTGTCCATATTGCCCCGCCTACCCCTACGTTTATAATGATTGTACGTTGCGTTCCTGGTGATAAAAAACCTTAACGAAAGCATTTAAAGCTGAGAAAATCACAATTTCCATTCGCCTGTTAAAATTGCATTTTGGACACCGTATATACGTTTTGGACACCCTCAGGTAGGGTATTGGTTCCCTTATTAAACATGTGGCTCCCATTTTCATCCTACGAAAAACAAAGGATTGAAGCGCTGTTTGTTTTGTTTCTTATTTTTTGTATTTTTTGATAGAAGTGAGCACCCATGAAAACAAAAAGAACGGAATCAATCGGTGCCGTGATCGCTTGTTTTCGAATAGAATGAATATGGGAGCGTGAGATTACTGATGGCACACATACCCTTTATATAATTTAGACAGGGCAATTATCTCAATGTTTAGCCATGAATACAGGTATGTTCCGTTTTTTGTCACTATCCGTTTTTATCACCATTCGATTTCGTCAACATTTCATTCCTATTTTGTCAACACCAAAGTTTTTGTCAAATTTCTTCCCTTGAACACGAGTTTTTTTATAATTTAAAAATGCATGCATCAATGAATGAATTTAAAGCAACCACCAATGATGACATAGAAGGCGTATACGCTACAGTATATACATATATCAAATTCAGCTGTAAATAATGTTAATTCATGCTTTCTTTCACACATAATTTCACTTCTTATTTGAACATGAGAAAAATTAATTTAATAGTTCAATAGAAAAATCAGTCTCCGTATCGATTGGACGTATTTTCAATTGCGAGTAGCTTTTCTGTTAGTGTGGTGTGATGGCTCTCAATTCACGAGAGAGCACATTTGAAATCGATCTGACAAACTTTACGCGGCTGCCAAGTTATGAACAAATCCACGGATTTGTTTTCAGGTTGTTCAGGGCAAAGTCTACGCTACATACAAATTTCGAAAATTTGGTATGAACAAAAGTCTACGGAGGGGGAAGGGGGGGGGGGGTTTAAGATGGCCCAAAATGAGTCTACGTAGTTTATGGACAGCGCCTAATCATGATAGCCATCATGATGAACCAATTTTGCCATATATTGATAATTAAAATTGTGAATATAATGCTGCATTACTTTAAACACCTCATTGAAGTAATATTTAAGTCGAAAAGGGCCCCACTAAAATCCAATTAGTGCCACATATTGCAGCACACTGACAGACAGCCATTGCTAAAGTAACATAAATGCATGTGCTGTACATTTGCATTTGCACATGCTTGATACGTGCAACTAGAAAAACCAAAACAAAAATCTATTTTTAGCACCGGTTTCGTTATCGGCGGTACTGATGCCCACGTGAATGTTTTGACCATTATTTTTTTTTGTCGCCGGGTCGGGAGTCGAACCAGAAGTGTTGAAGACCGCTAGATGAGTTCCATACGCGCTGGTGCCTTGGACCGTTTCTGCTGCAGTGATAACAACAGATATTTCATTAACTTAAAGGAAACTGTTCTTCTGTCTCAATCATTGCAGTAGAGGGCAAAACGACTATGTCATATGTAATAGAATACAGTAATTTATCACAATCTGATAAATTACTGATAAATACTTAATGCATTTTTGAAGATATTTAATCAATATAAGAAAATGAAAAGCACGATTAAAACACCCTTCGCTTCGCATACTGCTCATATGCTAATTGTGGTTTCCATCATTATTGGCATGTGATAGCAGCCTACAGAAAAGAGAAAAGGTCATCTTTAAAAAGGTTTTGCTGTCGTCGATCGGTGGCTCAAACGGGGATTATGTTGGCCGGGAGTCGAACCAGAAACGTTGAAGACCGCTTGAGTTGACCGTAAAGTTGGTAAATCTTCTTGATTTCATTTGTTTACCATTAGAGTCAAGCTTTTATAATTGCATTGCATTTGTTCAGTTTTTGCAGTGTTGAATTATTAAAGTATCTTATATCACCATTTAATGAACCCTAATGTAAAGAAAAATGCAATGCATCATGACATTGATAATGCCAATCTAAAAGATTATTGCATGACAAGTGTGGAATTATGCCTGGTTTACATGGAGCAAGTGACTTGATGCAAGTTAATGGAAAATGCCCAATTGAATGCGAATTGAACGTGTAAACACCACCGTTTATCTCAGTTGAGCAACTGACTTGACTTGAACGAAAGTTGAACATGTTCAACTTTTTTGTTCAAGTCAAACGAAATCATCTCACTTGCCCCGTCTGAACACGCGATTCATGTGAGTTGAATTCAAGTCATCTGTCAAATGAGCTGAAATCAATTCAGTTTGCTTACGCACCGCACGAGTTGAAGAATGTAAACACTTGCTTCAATTGAGATGCATTCAAGAGCATGCAAGTGGACACCCAAGTCATTTGCTCAGTCTAAACACGTCATTCCATTGGATTGAACATTTTTGAGAAGTTTGCAACTCACATGCTTGTTTCAATTGAACAGTCTAAACCAGGCATTACTGCATTTCGCATTGCAAAGGTTGATATTCAGTCTAATTCGTGCAATGATATAATGCTTGTGGTTACTTGGGTACATTCTCTCCCTTTTCTCAATATAGAAATTTAATGTCTCGACATCAATAAGTGATTCTTAATCGATGGTGAATTTTGATGGATGAGCTAGTTCTTCAAATTATTGATCAGCGTTTCGCTGAATCACCAAAATATGTACCGTGGATACCTTTGCCATTTGTTTGATTTGAAGAGTGCATCTGATTCATCTGCAATTGGGGTAGGATAAGATGCGTCACGTAGTCAGCCAATTTGCTGTCAAAAGGAGACCAGTCGCTGATTGGTTGAAACTGGTATCCGTTTGCTGCGATCAATAGAGTTAATAAACTATAGAGGACGAATGTCGCTGCTGTTCCCTTTGTTCTCGCTCGCAAACATGTCGGGTATCTATCTGTCAAACTGCATACTTTTTCGCTTTGACACTTATAGCCCGGCCTATCTCCGCCAGCAAGAGATGTTTCTGCAACGACGTCAGCGACATTCTTCCTCTATAGTTTATTAACTCTATTCTGCGATCAGATCGCTTTGTTGTTGGCTTGGCCCTGTTGCTAGTTTGTAGGTTTGGCATTTGATAATAATATTCCACATCATTGTATTTTATTTTTCGAGTTCTATTGCCTTGAATATATTAACACTCAAATCACAGACAAACAGACGTAACACTTCGAACATTTTTCGATTGAAATCATAGTCACGAAAACATATTCGCCCAATGCTAAAAAACCTATGTTTAGCCGACCACCAACTAGGTGGCGGTAGTGAGCAAACGTCAAACTCGAACAAAAACGATGCGAGCGCCACGGTTGGGCAGTTGGTCAACTATCAAATTTTGAAAAAGATCGTTAAATCGGTGTACGATGTGAATTATCAGAGTGTTACGTCTGTTTGTCTGTGCTCAAACATAAATTAACCTAAAGTGACTCCCACGCCTAAACATTGATAAACACTATTGATTTAGTGTTAAATCAAATGAACTTTTGATAAATTGCACTATAAATTAAAGAAAGCAATTTTACTTGCAATTTATGTTATTCCAATTGCAAATAGTGCTTTACGGTACGAAATATACATCCAAATTTTAATCTTTAAACAGCGTTGCCGAATCGACGTACAGGGGATGGCCAAAATGTTTGGGATAGGCAACTTTTTTTTTCTCTCACTAAAAAGTTCAACAAGCTATAACTTTTTATAGAGCGCATCAGACAATCTCAAATTTTGACTGTTTGTCAACCTATTATGTGTGCATGATTGGTACAAATTTGGGCTCGATTGATTAATATTTCGCAAAGTTAGAACCGTTCGGGTAAAACACTATTTTTCAGACAACTCATTTTTAGGTGTCATATCTCGGAAACCAGTGAACCGAATTGAATAAAATTGTGAACGTACACTAACAATATGTAAATGCTTCACAAACTATTAAAACATAGGTAGGTACTTTTTAAACGTTGAAAAAAATATCATGGATTGACACTTTTTGGATTTTTTTCGAAAAAATGTCATTTTTTACATCAATGTCAATAAATTTTAGTGTTAGTATCCAAAGATTTTCCTCTTCTATTCTCAAGTTATCTCTAATCAGATATATTAGAGCATAATTAGATTGATGGAAGAACACATTTAGTAATTTTTGCGTGGTATTGTAAATTTGACTTATTTTCCTCAATATGGGAAAAAAACTTCAATCCGGTATAACTTAATTCGCCGTGAGAAAATATAACATTTTATAACGTCGTATTAAGTATCAGTATATTGTTGATAAACGTTAAAAAAAATCATTCAATTTGGTTCACTGGTTTCCGAGATATGACAGTTCAAAAATTAGTTGTCTAAATAATAGTGTTTTATCCGAACGGTTCTAACTTCGCGAAAAATTAATCAATCGAGCCCAAATTTGTACCAATGATGCACATACAGGGTGTTAGGTTCCTGAGTGCAAACTTTTTAAAGGGTGATAGAGGACCATAAATGGTGAAAAAAATTGTTCTACGCATATGGTCAAATCTCAACCGTTACGTAATTATTGAGCTTTCCATGTTTTTTACTCTCATTGCCTTAACTGGCTATAACTTGAGAATGGTCAGACTTATCGCAGTTTTTTTACCCTTATTCGAAAAATTATTGAAATTTCTATCAAATGGCATCTTTGAATCGATTGGTTTAGTTAAATAACTAAGTTTTCTAGAGCAAACTAGCTCAAAATAGTGTGTTTTAATTTGTTTTTGTCAATTATCTTTGAAACATGCGTAATAAATTCAAATTCTTTCTTTGGCAAAGTTGTGGCTCCTGTTCTACTCTACAATTCGTTCTTTGACATCAAACGTCTATCTCTTATCGTTTTCTTGCAATTTTGATTTAAACATCGCATTTCAGGTCAAAAATTTGCAACTGTCAAGGTAAGCACGTTTTTGCTCACTGTGCCGCACATTTAAATCAAAATTGCAAGAAAACGATAAGAGCTAGAAGTTTGGTGTCGAAGAACGAATTGTAGAGTTGAACAGGGGCCACAACTTTGCCAAACAAAGAATTTGAATTTGTTACGCATGTTTCAAAGATAAGTGACAAAAACAAATTAAAACACACTATTTTTAGATATTTTGCTCTAGAAAACTTAGTTAATTAACTAAACCAATCGATTCAAAGATGCCATATGATAGAAAATTCAATAATCTTTCGAATAAGGGTTAAAAAATTGCGATAAGTCTGACCATTTTCAAGTTAAAGCCAGATAAGGCTATGAGAGTCAAAATCATGGGAAGTTCAATAACTACGTAACGGTTGAGATTTGACCATATGCGTAGAACAAATTTTTCACCATTTATGGTCCTCTATCACCCTTCAAAAAGTTTGCACTCACGAACCTAACACCCTGTATAATAGGTTGACAAACAGTCAAAATTTGAGATTTTTTGATGCACTCTATGAAAAGTTACAGCATGTTGATTTTTTTTTGTGGGAGAAAAAGAGTTGCCAATCCCAATCATTTTGGCCATCCCCTGTATGTAACTTCCGCTCATCTCTATGTAGAGGATTTCTAGTTCAAACGTAAGAAAAACAGTATAATATAGTGTTACATAAAGATCGAATGTAAATGTATAGTAGTGATAATATGCACGGCTTTTTGCGAACCATTCCATTACAATACACTTTATTGTAGCTGGTACACTGTATAGTACAGGAATGGTTTTCACCAAATACCCTATGGTTAGTTTTTATCCGGATAACCAGTTAATGACTGTAGAAGTGCTTGTAGAAGCTGGAAAGCAGGTTTTGTCCCACTGGGACGTTATGCCAAAAGAGCAGGTAGATTTGCAACAAGTCAGTAATTTTATATACAATCATTTTTCTATATGCCCCCTCCGGCCCCAAAGGATTTAACAAGTTCTGGGCGAATATTTTCACAAGCAAATATATACCGTGAGGTCGCCATTCACCGCTCATGCCCCATTCACCGCTCATTTTGGGTCAATCATACAAAAATGATCAAATCTAGATTGAGTTTCAATAAGGGCGAAAGTAACATGAGAGAGTTCTCTTCATCGACTCTCTCTTCTACAAATTAAAGTGACAAGATACAAATTCTATCGAACTTTTTTACACTTAGACGCTAGATTGCAACGCAACCTAGCGATTTATGACCAAAAAAATCAACCATACTTACATCTTGTCACTTTAATCTGAAGAAGAGAGAGTCGATGAAGAGAATTCTCTCATGTTACTTTCGCCCTAATTTAAACTCAATCTAGAAATGTTAGTAAAGTATCGTAACAAAAGTGAATGTAACATGCTGTCACATTAAAAAACTTTCATTTCACCAAGTTTTTATATGGGTGTACCTGAAATCACGTTCTCAAAAAATATTTCTCACACTGCGTTGCAGGACAGCATGGAAACTGTTCAGGGCAAACAGCGGAAGAAATATCCAACAGGTAAAACCCGTTAAAGTTTACATTATGACAAAACAGGATGAACTGAACGTCATGAATCATCAATACTTTGGTAAATAAAAGTTATTTTGTTTTTATAAATGAATAGTTTCTGTGATTCCATGAAAAAATAATCCAGTGAGCGGTGAATGGATCCATTATGAGCGGTGAATGGATGCATGAGCGGTAATAGGAGCCAAGAGATAACACATTTGAATTTTTATTTTTTCGGTTGTAAACATATTTTACAATCGTTTTATTTTTTTTCTATAATAACAACATAATTGTTGAGTTGTTAACGTAAATTATAGTGCAATATTCGCAAACGTCGATTTTTAATGCCACATACTTTACGAAAATGCCGTTAAATGAGCGGTGAATGGCGACCTCACGGTATATTTTTTTACTTACCGTAAAGTCAACAGGTATTTCTAAATTAACGTTGCAACACTTGATGATGTAGAGTTAGTATCATATGCACAGATACAGAACAGAGTTAATTCAACATTTGTTCGTTACTTTTATTGAACATATTCTTTTTTTTTTTCTAATTATAGTTAGAACGCAGTTTTGCTGTCACAGACGTGTTACATAGTACATATTGTTTAGATCTAACTTAAATGCATTACACATTTTCTTTCTCTCTTCACTTCAGTGTAAGTTTTCTTGTTTAAGTTATTACATTAGTTTTCTTATAACTTAAGGGTTGCTTTAGTTATTTCACTTCGTTTTTGTTAAAGCATGTTTCACTATTATTATTGTTAATAATCGAGTCGAATTCAAGAAAAACGGCATTTCCAAGCATTAAAACAAACTTGCATAATGCGCTACGCTAAGGAACAGCTCAAATGATCTTCTATGCACTCTCACAGCAAAAAAAATAAACAGAAAATGAAAAATGAGAAAAGCAACCAAATGAAAAAGGAAACGCACTTCATCTATTCAAATTTATTATCATTTGTTTTGTTTTGTTTTTGCGTTGAACTTGCAACAAGACAGCTTAACGCCATTGTTTAAATAAGGAATTAAAAAAGAAAGAAAATACTAGATGAATTTAAGTATACACAACGTACTTATGCGTTTGTGTGTGTATTTGTGATTTGGATTTGCTTTTTTACGCTGAGGATGTGGTGGAAGGGAATCTTATTCCGGCCGTTTTTCGCTGTGTTTCCGGGTGTATTCTTCAGCGTTCTTGGTGAACTTTTTGCGATCTTTCAGGTATTCCTCTGCTAGGTCCGCCCGCAGCGGATGCTCTGGTTCAGGATCATTCACCAGAGCTATCAGAGCTTGTATTACTGTAAAGACAGGAAAAACAAATGATTTTGAATCGACATTTATTTTGCCGAAATAAAGATACCCTACCTTGATCAGTCTTGGTCGCTGGCTTCCAGTTTTCAGCGCTAATAATTGGCAAGCACACTTGACCCTTCTCGTCTATGTTAGGGTGGTAAATTTTGGTTTTGAAGCAAATTTTTGGTGGTTTGAAAGGATATTCGGCTGGATATGTTATTTCGATTCTGAACGCACCTTTATTGTATGGAGCATTTTCCTGTAAACGTACAAAAAAAAGAATAATTTTTACGTACAATTTTATAATATAAGCTAATCTAGTGCAGGAAGTTTTTTGTTTTTATTGGCGGCATATTTCGTCGTCTTCGACAAAGTTGTTTGGTATATAGACCTACAATAATACCAAAGGCTTTTATCATTAAACGCTTACAGCGCCACCTATCGGCAAAAATCGAAAACTTAAAGACAAACGTCTTGAAATCCCACTTGAACAGTGCATCAGAACTTCAGACGCACAAATCTCAAGAAGCAAGTTTCAAACAACAGTGCATTTTATTATTCTGTTCTTGCTCACTTGTAATAAGCTTAAAATAAGAAGCTCAGGTGCGCTGGTTTTGTTTACGAAGAGATTTGTGCTTTCAAAATCGTGAATAGGTGCCAGAGTCGGCCATTGTGGCGGCCATTTTGGGTTTCTAACAAATCTGTCCTTAAGATTTCTGCACACATTTGGCCACGTTTTCCCATACAAACTTCAAGCTTGTTGAGCGCCCCCTTAGGCTTAATCGAATTGAAGTTGTGAATTGAGTTGTGGGTGGAAGAGTCAGACTCTTGCGAGGTGAAATGAAACATTCTTGGTGGGAAGCAAAGGTTTATACCCATGTGGTCGTGCTGCGCAGTGTGAGAAATATTTTTTGAGAACGTGATTTCAGGTAAACCCATATATAAACTTGGTGAAATGAAAGTTTTTTAATGTGGCAGCATGTTACATTCACTTTTGTTACGATACTTTACTAACATTTGATCATTTTTGTATGATTGACCCAAAATGAGCGGTGAATGGGGCATGAGCGGTGAATGGCGACCTCACGGTAGTTCAATTATGAAGCTAACGCATGAGCGATAAAAAGCCTTGGCATTTTGGATGAAAATGGCTATTCATAAAAAAAACAGTACAACAACTGACGTATAAGTACATTTAACAGCAATTATTAAAATAATAGACATACCCTCCCCCTGGATATTCGATCTTAACGCGATGGGAGGGCCTAAACCATTAGCACTGTAGCACCAGCCTATTCACTACCGCTTGGGTTTAAGCTATGCACAGTCGGGTTTTTTTACGCGGGGGATACGTACCGCGTAAAAAAACTGTTCAAAATTCAAAAAACCGCGTAAAAAAGTCTCAGCATTTCTCGACGAATCATACAAAAATAAGACGATGATTTTTTTTTGTACGGAGTTTTCATTTACGCGGCCGCGTACCTTAAGATTTCCATAAGGCCCAACTTATGAAAGGGCCTCTAAATAATTCATAATGATTCGGATGAATTTCATAAGGTCACTCTATGACGTGAAATCCTCTCAAAGCATGGCTTTTATTCATGTTTAGCAGCATGATATACTCAAGCGTCGGTAGCCGCGTGGATAAAACTCGGGCTCGGTGATCCCGACGTTCATGGATCGAATCCAGTCTGTATCATTTTAAGATTTTTTTGTTCTTTTCATAAGTCTATCTTATGAAATTTGTCATAGCAAGCACGATCAATTTTCATAAGGTATTCTTATGGCATCTATAAGAATTAGTTATAGCAAATTTTCATAAGGTATTTCGATGAATTTCGCTAGTTTTTTTCGCTGAGTGTACAGTTTAGGTTATTAAATTAACTATCATTTTTTTTATCTGTATTAACGAGATCTTTAGCCCTAGGCTAGATCATGTCGGGACCCACGCTTTACTTCCCGTCCGAAGGAAGAACTCTCATTGTGCGAGTTTGTCGGGAGTGGGATTCGATCCCAGATCCTCTACGTGATAGTCAAGTGATCTAACCATCACACCAGGTCCGCTCCACAACTATCTAATTTATTACCATTACAAAATTATGGACTGATTATGCAAAAATAATCAATTGACCGACCTTAATGTTTTTGCCTTTCTCGTACACTAAGTGTACTGGAAAGGCTATATGTTCACTCCAAAAACGACTTTTTGATAGAAGGCTCGGAGGGTCAAGTCACATATACCAATCAACTCAGCTCGACGAATTGAGGTGATGTCTGTGTGTGTGTATGTGTGTGTGTGTATGTGTGTGTACAAATAAACTCACATCACTTTTTGGCAGTAAACCTCAACCGATTTTAATGACCGACAGTTCATTCGACGCGGAATCTGGTCCCATTGTTTCCTATTGAAAATGGTTCGGATCGGTCCAGCCGTTCCGGAGTTATGGCCATTTACGTGTTCCGGACCAGTACCCTTGGAAGGGGCCATACATAAAAATGTAACAAATACATACATGCGACACATCAAACTGCGGCATTTTGGATAACCTGATGAACAGTCAGCAAGAAAACAGTCTCAGACCATATCTGAACCGGTAGTATTTCGGAACCGGTTCCGGGAGTACCGCCGGAAGTGGCCAAATATAAAAGTGAACCAAATCCATGCATGCGACACATCAAATTGCGGCATTTTGGATAACCTGATGAACAGTCAGCAAGAAAACAGTCTCAGACCATATATGAACCGGTAGTGTTCCGGAACCGGTTCCGGGAGTCCCGCAGGAAGTGGCCAAATATAAAAGTGAACCAAATCCATGCATGCGATATATCAAAACGCGACTTTTTTGATAACCCAATGAAAGGTTGGCATAAAAAAAAACTCAGACCATATCTGAACCGGCAGTGTATCGGAACCGGTTCCGGATGTCCCGCTAGAAGTGGTCATATATAGAAGTGATCCAAACCCATGCATGCGGCACATCAAACTACGGCATTTTCGATAACCTGAAGAGCAGTTAGCAAGAAAACAGTCTCAGACCTTATATGAACCGGTAGTGTTTCAGAACCGGTCCCGGGTGTTCCGCCGGAAGTGGCCGTATATAAAAGTTGACAAAACTCTTGCATGCGGCAAATCAAATCACGGCTTTTTCGACAACTTGTTGACCGGTTATTGAGGAAGTAGGCTAAGACCACATTATGGACTGTCAGTAGTGCCGAAACTAGTTCCCTCCGAAAGCGGCTAAATATAAAATTGAACCAAACCCATGGCTTTTTTGATAACCTAATAAACTTTAGCAAGCAAGGCTCAGACTATTTAAGAGACTATCGGTAGTGTTTCGCAACCGGTTCCGGGCCGGAAGTGACACCAAACCCATGCATGCGATACCTCAAATCACGGCTTTTTAGGTAACATGATGAACAGTTGCAAGAAAATAGACGCAAGCCCTATCAGTGTGTTACGGAACTGATTACGGGTGTCCCGCCAGAAATGATCAAATGTAAAAGAGAACCAATAAATGCGACATATCGATGACTTATTCAGTAACAAGATAAACGGTTAACCAACAAATAATCTCAGACCATATTTGGGAGAACCTGTAGTGTTCCAGAACTGGTGACAAGACGAGTAACACGTCGGAAGTGGTAAAGTATAGAAAGGAACTAAACCATAGCGGCGTTTTTGGTAATCTGATGAACGGTCAACAAGAAAATAGTCTCAGGCCACAGTAGTTCGGACTCGGTTGCGGGTGTGATTTGATAGAAGTGAACCAAAACCATGCATGCGATACATAAAATCGCGGCATTTTCAAAAATTTGCCGAACGGTTAGCAAGAAAATAGCCTCAAATCACATCAATTTCCGGCTTTTCAGGTCACGTGATGAGCAGTTGACATAAACATAGTCTAAGATCATATTTGAGACAACCGGAATCAGTTCCAGGTGTCCCGCCGGAAGTAGTCAAACGTAAAATTTAACCAAACCCATGCAAGCTGCACATCAAATAGCGGAATTATAAGGGTTAACAAAATAAATGTCAAAGCGATAAATCAAATTGTGGCTTTTTTGATAGCATGTAAACGTTGGGTAAGATTATAAATGAAGAAATGATCAAAGTCTTCATATATGCGAGAGAACGAAATCGTGACCAAAGCGATCTCTTCAAATCACACCATTTCAGATTCCTGCGGTGTAAATGTATAGTAGGATGGATCAACGTTTTATATTAAAATATAATTTAATCGCGTCAACCTTATACAGTTTTTCAATCTCCAATCTCCTTATGCTTCTAAAATTACTGCTCACAATTTGGGTGCGGCTGGTTGAGCCCTCACTCTTCTCATTGCGATTGAAATTTGAATGAAAAATTTACATTTTCTGAATTTTCCTCGTAGGAAGGTCAAATTTTACATGAATCGTGTTACCAATGATAATAAAATATAGCCTAAAGTGTGCTGAAATAAACATTGGCGAAGATCACAAAGTGATCTGTGATTGTGAATAAAGTTAACCTTCTTCAAGCATTAGCTGACGCTCACCCCGCTGCCGTAGTGGATGGAATGGGGTCACAATGACCCCAATACACGACTAGGGTTAAGGTGGTCAAGCAGTCAACTGAGAGGTCTGATCTTTTTCTGCTCTGTTTTGTTGTTGAACATAACATCGGAATATGTATCATCAATAAGTTTCGAAAATCGATGATGGCTTTGTTAAAATTGTTGCTAGTGTAAAGTGTTTTCAGGATTCAGGAACATTTTGGCTAACGTCGAAGAAAAGTTTATGAGTACATATTCGACGAGAAAGGCACTATCACCACTAGGTGGATTAATCTGGGTTTTTTATATCATTGACGGTATTATTATCACACATACAGAAATTAGTTACATATTTCTTTGGGACTTTGGACGTACAGGGTGCGGCAGGAAAAAATGCGAAAAGTTCAAGGCGCCATCACACGCTGAATTTGGGATAAATATGACTATTTTTTTTGACAGTGTAGGGTAAATAATCATGAGTTGAACCAAATTGCGACTTTTTGAAGCATCGGCAATTTTGATTGATTTTTTCACCCGCATGGAAAGAATGTACTACAGTAAAGTTTCCGGTATATGAAAGCCACGGGTATTAGCTTTTTGCAAAGTGGTAAAAAGTTTACATTTGCACCAAATTTCATTGAAAAATTCAGTTATTTGGTAATAATAATTTTAATCTTAATTTGAACTAATTTAAGTCTAGGTGGGGGCTGGCTCACCAACACTTCCGGTCCGCTTTAGTGCTTTATGCATCATTGTGGCCAGGTGTTGTTCTAGTTTTTCCAGCTGTATTGTAAAGCATGAGCGGTGATCCTTGGCATTCTTGTGTAAATTGGGGTACTCGGAATGTTGATCGATCACCGATTATTGCTGGCAGATGCAGTGGAAAGTTTGTCTTAATACGTATCAATCGTCTCTGACAAACGAGAAAAACTGACCTCACTGATTACCTGTCTCTGAGCCAAATTTGGTACACAGCTACTCGCGTTCGGTAACGTTACCGATTTTTTCCGGTAAAAACTTAACGGTTGAGATTTCGGTAAAAAAATTACCGAAGTCGGTGATTTTTTCCAAGTGTGTATAGAGTCTTCAGTCTCCGATTAATCGCTTCATGTTTGATGGAGGCTTTTAATCCAATGGGTTACATAGCCGCTGTCCGAATGAAGAGAGTAATGTTCCGCGTAATATATCACAAATCAAAAGAGGTGCGGTACATTACGTGGAGCGGATATACTGAATTGGGTACCAGACCAAGTCCCTGCTGGGTGGCACGAAATAGGTGAGCCATAGACAATAGAATCGTCAATGTCGTAGGGCATAGTATGTGACTATTGTCGAAACAACACTATTTTTGGTGATTGTCCAACCAAAATCATAAGCGGCGTCTACTTACACTAAGCGCATAACTATGTTAGAGTCAAGATTAGGATGAAATCATTGGTAAAATATAATAACACTTTTTAGTTTGTGTAGTTAGTTGAACTAGAGTTAACTTTTTATTGAGACATTTTCTGTAGATTTATTCTGGATTACAATACATTAGCTGTCCTTTAACTGAATTATTTTATAACAGTAAACAACTTTATTCCTTCTTGATAAAAGATGTATTAACAAAAGCATTTCAATGTGGACAAAGAATTGCCAAACTATACATCTGATCAGATATTTTTCCGGTATTAAATTTGGGGTGGAGAGTTAAACACTTACGGAAAATAGTGTTTAAATGTCAGACAAACATCATATGAACACAGCTACCAATGAATCAAACCTTCTCTCCTGTCTTCTCATTTTGCCGCTTCCTATCCTCAATTGAACTTATCTGACACTAGTTAGGACTGTCTGTGGAAAATCCGGGTTTCTAATTCTGTGTAGGACTTGTTAAAACGGGATGCCTGATATGTACTGCGGACAAATGGGCTGGAAGCACTGAGCAATCACAATTACTGTCGTACTAATCATATTAAATGCATGCTTTTCTACTTACATCTCGAACGTCGCCAACCGGCAAAGAGGACATGACGAAAAAACGCGAGCTGGCCCTAACAAAAACTACACGGTACAAAATCTGCACTCTGATATAAACTGATTAGCACTTGAATTCGCACTACTGTCTAATCTGTTTGTTATCAATTCAATATCATTCGAAAAAGAACATTCAATGCCTCTTCAATTTCAATGAAACTTCACTTCAATTCATTGTTGACAATGTTTTGATTTCAAAACTAGAATTAAAAAAATAATGCCCACCGCACCCAGATTCGATACCAGAACCTTGAGATTCACGATCTTCTGTTTTCCAACTACACTAGTTCACATCTGTTAGATAGGTGCGTACCGAAGCTAAGCACTTTCTACCACCTGTCATCTATATTTACTTTCATGCCCAAAACAATCATCACCAAATCAATAGCTTTTCTCTTTGGATCGTACAGCTTTATACAGTAGTGCAAATCAAAGTGATTTTCAGATGATTTTTCCGGTGGGTTTGTTTTGGTTCTGAAATCAACACTGACAGCATTTCGATTCCAAAGGAATAGAATTTCTGATCATGTTGATTGGGATGTTGAATAGTTAAGGGATTTTTCCCTTACATCGAGCGTGCAGAGTTTTTACCGTGTAGAAAGGCGATGAAAATGGTCACCGATGCAACGATATGGAAACAAAATAGATGAGAAATTATCGACCAAATCATAATCTATGAACATATCGCTAATGTTCTTTATCATTCTTTGTTTTTCTCGTTTCAGCAACAAAATCGAAACCTCTCTACTATCTCTTCATTTTCTGCCTCTTCCCATCCTATTCCCACATCTTCTTATATCCTCTACCCCATCTATTTAATGTATCTGACACTTGTTGGGACTGGTAACGCCAGCGCCTGCCTGTGGAAGATCCCGGTGTGCTAATTCGGTGTAGGACATGTTAACGGGGGAGGCTTAGTAGGTCCACATCTGCCTACAAGCAGATGGGCTGACAGTTGTCGGCCTGGGTGTGGACTGAGAAATTACAATTACAATTACAATTTGAACCAATTTAAGTCTAGATTTGTACTACTGGCGGCAGCAGCTCGAGCAATTCCCACAACTGCTAATTTCTTCCTAAACAACTAAAAATCACATGGATCTGCTTATTCTCATAACTATTTTTCATAAGGCAGTGGAATTTCAACTCAGAATATTCGGAATTGTTCAGGAATTTGGAAACTAAATTTGGAATTTTCCACCACTCAAGAGTAAACAAAGCAGCCACTAGCGTAGTCTGCAGGCCAACACTTGAAGCTCGCCCCCATTCACTAGTTCAAATCTAGATTACCATCAGGGTACCAGATTCCGCTCATCTAAGGCCAGTTTCGCAGAAAAACATCATCTGTTGAATGACTGTTAAGCCAATTTGTAATGTTTTCCCATTTTATGTTAGTTCAATCTAAGTACAATCAGATACAAATTAAGACTTATGTAGAACTTTTCATAAAAGTATGATTTTATTACATTTGGTGTGAGACCAAAGCGGTCCTAATTCCGCTCACGAACAAATTTTGCCATGTTTTAAAGACTTTTGCGGAAAAGTGCATTATTTTTGCAACTCTATGTTTTTACATTAATTTTTTCCTGTTCCGTAAGAGTGTATAATAGGGGTTAAACACATTGTGTACTAAAATCGGCAGATTTTACGATTTTGACGTATATTTTTTTGCGTGAGCGGTTATTGGAACACATGAAATTACCTACAGCTTTTTAGGCCCAATAGCCGCTCAAAAAATGTCATTGTTTTGTTTTTAAAATGTATGTTATCCGGTAAATATTGCATAAAATGGCTTTGCTCTCGTCTAATTTATATTATCCAAGAATATCAGCACCGAAAAGAGTGTATTTATGTGTGTAAACTTGATTTTTGCAACAGTGAGCGGCTATTGGGTCATGAGCGGCTACTGGTACACTGACGGTACAAATGGTTCAATTCAAGATAAGATTCTCCAAGTAATAATTACTTAAATTTGATAATTTAATGACAAAAAATGTGAAATATTATTCGCTTGGTCGATTCTACAATGAATTTGCTTTCAATTTACGTATTCACTTATTGCGTGTAATACAATGCGTGAGCTGTACGAGTGCACCGAAAATGTGCTTCATCTGGGGGGAAATGGGTGAAATCGCAGTGATTGCTTATTTTTAATAAAAAAAAAACGCTTTATTCAATGCTTTTAAAGCCAATACTACTCAGATTATATTACAGAAAGGGTTAGTTCAAATATTACGTATATTAATTAGTATGGATGGATTTTTGCATTTTTTTTAAGAAATGATCAGAACAAAATTCGGCACCAACATTTCAAAAGGGCGTAACTGCATTTTGAAACAAACCCCTCTTTCACATCTGTGGATCGTATTTCAATGCCGCCATGCAAATCACCGCCAGTATAGGAAAGAAGAGCAATTTCTCTGTCTAGTAATGTTTGTGAATTTCGTGGGAAACTTAAAATATGACCCACAGATGTGAAAGAGTGGTTTGTTTCAAAATGCAGTTACGCCCTTTTGAAATGTTGGTGCCGAAATAAGGTTTTTTGCTTGTATAACATTTTTTTACCATAATTCTGGTTATCAGTGAATATTACTAGCTTACTGGAAAATATTTTCGCTTTCATTAAAAAATATTATCAAAGAAAGGCTTTATTGGAATTAGATTAGAAAATTTATTGGATTTAGGTTACATGTTTCCCTGAAGTGAGGCAAAATGAGCACCCGGATGATTATATAGAAAACATTTTGAAATTTTTGTAATGCACCTAATAATGCTAACACAAAGGAATCCTCTGCAATTATTCGGTTGCGTAAATTTATAAAATTAAGCCACTAAATAGTTGTTCATTATTTTTGAGTAATTTTGTATAAAGTATTAGAAAACAGCAAAATGTATAAATAATTGGAAAAACATTCGATAATTTCAGATCGACAAACTATAGTTTTATACAAGATTTACTTAACAATCACTATTATATGATCATTTGAGATTTTAATTAAGTGCTCGTCTTGCCCCGCAATATGTTCGAGCTGGTATCAGAAGACCGGCTCCAGAGGCACGTTATCCTCCATTTGGGACTTTTGTTCGAGCTGACCAAAAACATATTTTTCGTTTAGTCAAACTGATTATCTTCTTCTTACTGGCTCGACATTCGCATTGGAACTTGGCCTGCTTCTCCTCAACTTAGTGGTCTTAGAGCACTTCCACAGTTGAAAGGCTTTCTTCTCCTGCCATTGCATGAATTTGCCACTAACACTAACACTATGCCCAGGGAGTCGCGAAATTTTTCCCGACCGGAACGGGAATTCAACCCGTCGTCTCCGGATTGGCGAACGATAGCCTTAACCACTAGGCTAACTGGGGACCCCAAATTAATTATCTTTATTGTGAATTTTAATTCTTGCCATGTGTAGTATGGGAGTTAGAACACATGATAAAGAAGAGGACTACTGAGAGATAGTTGGAAAAAGTTATTTTTTGTTACGCTGTGTGGTGCCCCGTCCTAGGTGAATAAAATCATATTTTTATTAACTTTAAGTCTCTCTAGGTAGTTTGTGGAATGGGTTCTTGTGGTATACGATTTAGATCGAAATTTTAAAGATTTTATCGATGAGCGTCAATTCTTGAAAACTGATCCAAGAATTTGATTACATGCGCTTGGGCCAGTCTAGTAAGGTAGGTATCATCAAAGAGTAACTGCTTCACTCGCTTCACCACCTGATTGTCAATAGCAGGTGATGCGGAAGAAACCTCAACACACACACAAAATATTGCTATTCACGCACTGTTTGCCACTGGCATTGGCATTAGCCTATACAAAAATACATAAATAGCTCTTAACCTTCAACTTTCAACCATTGGTAGTATGATGGTGTCAGCAGAAGCAAAGAAGCCAACAGCCGGTGAGGAAGTGTTGCACTTCTTAATGAGATTAAAATTATCATTTCCGTAATCAGCGCTTGGTACATATCGGAAAATGAGTCACAGTCCAGCTCACGTTCCGTAACAGAACTAAGAGAAGTGCAATTTTTGCTGTTCTTCCCCTATATTTTTTGCACTGTCGTTCGGTTCTGAGACAGAAAAGGGATACACTGGAATCACTCACCGGAACGATCAGCCCAGACCATAACAATAGATTTCCTTCGTCTACGATGATGTCTCTGAATGATCTCAGACCGGATGCGCGGATGTCAGCCAGTTCCTGAAACGAAACACAGGAGGAAGGATTAGTAATGCACTTCGCGAAAACATTGGTACTTTTTTTCTAGAATGGTAGTTGGCAAAGCAGATAAGATTGATACGATTTTGCGAAAGTTTAGCTTCGAAAATGTTTGTGTAAAAATAGAAATATTCACTTGTTTCTTATGCGGATCGGAAGAAAAATGTTTGAACTTCTAATTTCAAGCATTTTCTCATCTAATCGGCCAATATTTTACGAAACAAAGTAGTTTTTTCGCCAAATTACCTTTTGGAGTCTTCGTGTGGCTGCCATTTTGGACGTAGCTTCTGCAAAAAAAACTATTTTTGTGATTTTGACAATTTTTTGAGCGAGGCAGTTTGACATCAGGCACCGGTTCATTTTACCGCTTAGCGTTAGCGTTAGCAGCACTGCCGCGATGAGAATCGGCGGGATCTTGAATTTCGACTATGCAGAACGGATGCCTATTTGTCGCGATTTGACGTTTCTTTGAAAACATCAGGTTGATCGTCGTTTGGCCGCACATGTGTTTTGTTTTTAGTGTCCACAATGGATCAAGCACCGGATATTTCCAACATTTTGGCCAAAATTAGCGGAGAAAGCAAAGCGGAACCACTCCTGTCGACCGAGGTTAGTGATAAAGGCGATGGCAAGCCGAAGAAAAGTAAAAAAGTGAAGACTGCGACTAAAATGCAAGAGAAACCTTCCAAGCCGGAACACGACATACCCCGGGGTCAACCGAAGTCTGGTCGGATATGGAAGACGCAAAAGGAGAGGTAGGTTTTTGAATCCTTGGAATATATTTTTGTATGAGTTCCTTACATAGAAGAGATGTTATATACACTCAGCGAAAAAACCTAGCAAAATTAATCGAAATACCTTAATTTGCTATAACTATTAGGACTGATCGGTGTAGTACTAGATTTGTAGTAATGAGCTGAATTTTAGTATGGTGAGAAGGTCCATTCTCCGTTTTTGCAATGAAATGGTGCAAAAAGCGTGGGTATTATGATTCCTTGCCTAATTTGATGCTGTTTGAGCAAAACTTTGGGCAACAGTGTTGTTGTTTTCGTCATTTCTTGCAACATAAACAATAAAGTTATCCAAAGTTTTGCTCAAACAGTATCAAATTAGGCAAGGAATCATAATACCCACGCTTTTTGCACCATTTAATAGGAAGCAATCAGTGAAGTACTAGATTGAAAGTAGTGAGCTGGATTTTTGTATGGTGAGATGATCAATTCTCCATTTCTGCAATGAAATGGCGCAAACAGCGTGGGTTATATGATTTCTTGACTAATTTGATGCTGTTTGAGCAAAACTTTGGGTAACTGTGTTGTTGAAGTTGCAAGAAATAAATAATACAACAATGCAGTTACCCAAACTTTTGCTCAAACAGCATCAAATTAGTCAAGAAATCATATAACCCACGCTGTTTGCGCCATTTCATTGCAGAAATGGAGAATTGATCATCTCACCATACAAAAATCCAGCTCACTACTTTCAATCTAGTACTTCACTGATTGCTTCCTATAGGAAGCAATCAGTGAAGTACTAGATTGAAAGTAGTGAGCTGGATTTTTGTATGGTGAGATGATCAGTTCTCCATTTCTGTAATGAAATGGTGCAAACAGCGTGGGTTATATGATTTCTTGACTAATTTGATGCTATTTGAGCAAAAGTTTGGGTAACTGTGTTGTTGTATCATTTATTTCTTGCAACTTCAACAACACAGTTACCCAAAGTTTTGCTCAAACAGCATCAAATTAGGCAAGAAACCATATAACCCACGCTGTTTGCACCATTTCATCGCAGAAATGGAGAACTGATAATCTCACCATACAAAAATCCAGCTCACTACTTTCAATCTAGTACTCCACTGATTGCGTCCTATTGCAAAAACGGAGAATGGACCTTCTCATCATACTAAAATTCAGCTCATTACTACAAATCTAGTACTACACCGAACGTGCCCCATTCTTATGGATGCCATAAGAATACCTTATGAGAAATGATCGTGCTTGCTATGACAAATTTCATAAGATGAGACTTATGAAAAGAACAAAAAAATCTTAAAATGATGCAGACTGGATTCGATCCGTGAACGTCGGGATCACCGAGCCCGTGTTTTATCCACGCGGCTACCGACGCTTGAGTATTCCATGCTGCTAAACATGAATAAAAGCCAAGCTGTGAGGCGATTTTACGTCATGGTCCACTGCACGAATTTATTCTAGCCTGCTTACTCTCACACGAAATTTGACGTTTGAGCGGTGTCGGCACCTCTCAAACGTCAAATTTCGTGTGAGAGTAAGCAGGCCAGAATACATTCGTGCAGTGGACCATAGAGTGACCTTATGAAATTCATCCGAATCATTATGAATTATTTAAAGGCCGTTTCATAAGTTGGGCCTTATGGAAATCTTAAGGTTATTTGGCTGAGTGTAGGAATAACCTGTAGGAACTTCTGAAGTAATCTCATGAGGGATTTCTGAAGGACAAAAAAATCTTGAGGAATAGAAAAAAACTCCTGGATATACTGCCCCCATTCGCAAAACAGTCCCATATGAATAGGAAATCCAGCAAAGATGGGACTGTTATGCGAGTGGCGTACCTCTATATGTATTTCTAGAACTATTTCTCGATAAATTTATGGAGGGATTCCTGGACGAACATTTCTGAAGTAGTGTCGGAAGCAATCTTTAGAGGAATTTCTTAAGGAAACCTTGTAGAAATTTTAGAGATTTTCTGTAGGAATGCAGAGAACGACCCTGGTGACTCGTTTGCAGGATTTGGCTTCTTTAGTGGTGTTGAGATAATTCCATATTCACAATCTACATGCCAAACTGAGCCGAAATCCAAATTTTCATGAACTTTGGTGCCCGGGAACCTATTAAAATCGATTTAAAGTTTGTATGGGAGCGATTTGTCAAATCACCCCTTGTCGCATTTCGTACTGGGCGGAGCTGTCAAGCAGTTGCCCAGCTGTCAAAAGGTGATTTCAAAAAAAAATCTTTTTGTAATTAAATTTAGGTATCAAAATAAAGTTTTAAAAATCTGAAAAAAAATCATACTGGCTTAAAAAAAAGGTGCTCTTTCGAATAAAATCAAAAAATCAATATATTATTCTTAATTTAAAAACCCAATTGCTAAAAGAATTTCATAAAAATATCTAGAAGGATTCATGGAGAAATGGCGAGGAATAATTCCTCAATTCTTGAAGCATTCCTTGAAGCAAATTCTGAATAAGTCTCATGGCGTATTTGTGAAGAAGAAGAAGTTTTCCCAGGAGTTTCACCTGAAGGAACTTCTGGAGAAACATTTGAAGGAATTTCTAGAAAAATCTCAAAAGTTTCCTAATGGAATGTCTGAAGAAATGCCAAAGAATGATTCCTGGAGCAGTTTTTGGAAAAATATATCATGCAGGAATACCTGGAGCAATTTCTGCTAGATTCTTAAAACAATTCCTGGATGAATTTCTGAAGGACACTTTGGGGAAATATCTTAATCGTCCCAATGGGTTAAGAAATTTCTAGCTTTGGAGAAATTCCTAAAATAATTTCTGCCAGAATCTCTTAACTGCTGTAGAAATCAGTGCCTGCAGGATTTATCAGGGAAAATCTCGCAAAACCTTCAGGAGAAGAGAACCTATGAGGAAATTTGAAATAGAAATTCTGGAAGGAACTCTCTGGAACTCCAATACATAGGATGACAAACGGTATTATCGGCAGGTTTGTTCTCTTCGTCATGGGGGGTTTCTGTGGGCCAAATTGCCTGAAATTTTGGCGTATAACTCAGCTTGGTTGGGAAGGATTTGAGGCCAACATTGAGATCAACAGGTTTCAAAAAACCCTCCATGACGAAGAGAACAAAACTGCCGAAAGTACGTAAGTTCACCCACAGAGAACAGACATCCAAGTGCAATCTGAATTGTGTGTAAAGAATTATTTCATCGGCAACACAAGTGGCAATCTGGTAGCGCTGCAATCGGCGAGTTTCTCATACTAATTTTATTCACCACTTGAAATGTTTCAATTCACCACTGACTGTGGCAATATGACGTTTGGCGGCGCTAGTGTTTTCGACGTATATTGGTTTGCAACCTTACTCAAGTAAGGATTCAAATCCTTACACAAGTTTCTGAACGAAATTTGTTCTAGCCTGGATGTCTGTTCTCTGTGGTTCACCTATTTTGACATAATAGCATCATGAAAAAACCACAAAAACTAAAAGTATCTTCTTTAGAAATCGAGAGGAGATCCTTCAGAAAAAATACTGAAGTAATCCCAAAAGATTCGTTAGAGAAATCTCAGAATGAACATCAGAAAACTCGCTGTGAAAACTCTGGAGGAATCCCACAGCATTTCTAGGAGATATCCTAAAAGGAACTTTTCGAGAGTCCCAAAGTAGAACACCTGGAGAATCGCCCGGGAAATCGCTCGGTTTTATTTCTGCACGTTTCTCCATGCGCATCTAAGCATTACGAAAAAATAATGAAACACTACAAATGCTCATTAAAACATGACATAGTGGAACACTACAAATGCGTAATAAATTAGGACATCACATGCGGACATATACAACACTATATGCAAGGACACAAAATGTTCCAACAGGAATTCCATTTATTTATTTATTTATTTATTTGTATTACATCAACAGGCATGGTAGAGCCCCAATGATGGGTAAAAATTAATATAAAACGATATAATACAAAAAAAAAAATTACAAACACTTATCGATAACAAAAAAGTCACAAATTAAATAGTCAAGAAATAACACTTAAAACTAACACCGCTAGCCATGATGGTCTCCCATAGCGGTGTTACATTCCGTAAAATACGTTGAAAAAGACATTTCTTCTTGACGAGTAAGGGCGACCGAGTCAGTTCGTTGTCATAACATAACTAATCTTTATTCACATATTGAATAGATGCTCTGCCCTAGGCTCTCAACTACTCTGAGAACTCGATCAGTGGGTTTGGTGATTATACAGAGTATTGTTAGCGATAACAACTCCTTTTCCCTTTAGTTAGTTGATTACAAATTCTACGCACTGATTTATCACTCTTATATCTTCATTTAAACATTATGCTTATATAGACGATTTAGAATGTTCTAAGAACACGGTTTTATAATTATATTTGTAACAGCAATTTATATGAAAAACAAAAGAATTCGAACACTGAATACTGTACAGTTGAACCTTGAGTTAAACTTTGAGAAATTACTTACAATAAAAAATAGTGACAAATGTACAAACGAAAATGGAAACAAATCGAAAGCTTTTTTTAAATTATAACATTTTGTAAAAGCTTATCTTTTGACACATATTGTGCACACTCCTTCCACACTTTTATAGCTGAATGTTGCATTAATCTGAAAATCGCTAAGGTACGCAAATAAATCTTTAGGAATAAATATCCGTAAAATAGGCATACACCCAACAATAGAAAATATTAACAGCAACACGAAGCTACAATGCACGCCAAATTAAAATTCCAAAAGTCCTAATCAGGTACAGCTACCCTAACAGTTGACAAAACAATACAAACAAAACTAGTCATCCGTTGAATTCTAACACACGTAGATCTCAGGTGCAGATGGGTTCTCCAGGTTCTCCACGGTCCGTCGTCGAGTTTTGTATTGTCGATGCAAGTCATTCAAGTCGGTGGCAGAAACATTTGACTGCTGTCACGATATCTATCCGCCATCCGTTGTTTCGCCATTACGAGATGCTTGGTAGCCTCACAATGAAATTCCGGTGAAAATAGCATATAAGGCTCTCAAAAAGCTTCGGCGCCGATGGTCAAAAGTGCGTTGCTCACAATTGGATTGGTGACGTTGAAGTAATGGTGCTGAGATAAAAACTAAGGTTCTCATGCTCACCATGAGCAAAGAGAAACAAATATGGAACGCAGGCAAAATCCAGTCAAAGGAATATAACTGGACAAAAAGAATCTTAGGTGACTCAAAATGGCCTGATCCATGTTCCATGCGAAAAAATTATTCATTTTAAATAAATACATGGAAAATATATACTCATCTAAAACGTGAAATACTTAAAAATGTCGTCAGGGAAAAAATATCTGCTGATTTATTCAACCTCCTGACTGTAAAAAATGAGCAAAAAAACAAAAAAAGAATGCCGTTGCACCAAAGCACGTACGATGTTCAGCATCACACAAAAACATACGTGCAAAAAAAATCGTGGAAAACCACAAAAATGCATTCACATCAATTCACAAATATTTCACAAAAAAGAAACTTTACAAAAATAGGCAGTTGTGTAAAAAGCGAAAAACACCATAGCACAACGATTGAAAAAAAAAATCAAGCACAAACTCACATCACACAAGCCAAAATAACATAAAATCATCACAGGTATTACAGGGTTTGCACGCTTATCGCCAACGGGAATTTGCACAAAAAATAAATCACACGAAATAAAAAGGTTAGTGCAAATTCCAACAACATTTCACCTCGTCGACACTGTTACATTCCGTAAAATACGTTGAAAAAGACATTTCTTCTTGACGAGTAAGGGCGACCGAGTCAGTTCGTTGTCATAACATAACTAATCTTTATTCACATATTGAATAGATGCTCTGCCCTAGGCTCTCAACTACTCTGAGAACTCGATCAGTGGGTTTGGTGATTATACAGAGTATTGTTAGCCATAACAAGCGGAAGGTCCGAAAGAGCTTGAAACTATTGAGAAATCATCATGTCTACAGGTTGTAAGCCCTGATAAAGTGTGGAACGTTTTGATGGCTGTGATCCCTGACCATCATGTCAAAAACTCAGGGATACCCAAGTGACCATACTGTTAGGGTGTAGGGGTTGCATGTGTGAGGCGCATATATTGACAGGCATTGCTATGGACCGTTAGGGCTGAGTAGGGTCGGGGAATGGATCTACGATTGCTGAATTATACTGAAATAGTCGTGATTCAGCTGTGGTGGCACCGCTTTCCGCTTTTGTTCGGCCTTGGTGGTTTGTGTGGTATGGTGCGTGTCGGTGTGTGTGTGCTTTGTGCGTGCGGTGCATACGGCTTCAGCAGGGTGATTACTTGGGTAGTGTGGGATAATTGGGTTTGGGACTGAGGGGATCGTCGTTGATAAGGCCGACATCATTGAGTGCTCAGTGTTGGCGGTTGTATTGGTGACGATTTCTTCAGCCTTAAGATCTCATTTATACCACGCACAGACTTTTGGGAAGAGGGAGTACTTTGTAATGCAAGAGAGGGATTTTAACTCTGTGTTACGGGTTGGGCGAGGTCATGCAGATACAGTATCGGACAATAAAAATGCACCAAAGATCGTATTTTGTCTGGCAGGTTGCCTATTACCGTCTACCCCCGTTGGTTTGACCTAATCTAATCTGAATACTTTTTAATTAGACCCCCTCTAATCTGCACATCGTTCAAACTAAAAATGGTTCAAACGTCATTCTGCTCATGGAACGGGGTGAAACGGAACGCAGAATCAAAACAAAACTACAAAAAGGGTCACCATCAGTGTGTTTTTCGATGCTCACAGGGTTACTAGAAGTTCAAATTAAAAAATGAACCCCGTTGGTTTGCATGAGGTGTCGTTCAAACCAACGGGGGTAGACGGTATTCTCAGCGTAATTACTTTCATAGCTTGAGTTCTGTCTAGGAATTTCTAATCCTAAAGGGGCATCTTGATTCGGGTTTCAATTCGAGACGTTTACATTTTGATGTCCCTGTTAGGGAACGATTCTTGGGTGTGTCCATAAACTACGTAGACTTTGGGTGGGCGCGGGGGTGGTCTGAGATGGCCGAAAATAAGTCTTTACTCCAGTGCACTAAAATGTGAATTAAACTTAGGGAAAAGTTTACAAATTAAAAAGTACATTTCTCGCCTTTAGTATCCTGCCCATGATCGCATATCAGTCCCATCTTTGCTGGGTTTCCTATTCCTATGGGACAATTATGCGATCATAGGCAGTATCATACAGACGTATCTACAATGATAGATTTCTCTTCATCAATTGTCTCTTCGGATTACCTATTCAGGGAAATACGACTAATATTCGGATGATCTCTGGGTGTGTTTCGGTGAAGGACGACTAGGAGTCTAGGACTAGCATCTAAAACAACAAGAACAACCGAAAATGATTTGTCTGCCAAGAGATCATTGTATAGATGCGCCTGTACACTGCGAGAAATAAGTATAAAGACAGAGCCGTTTTACATACAAAACAATCATGTTTAAGGATCAACATCTCTTTTTCTAGCGATTCAATTATCAGACAATTAGCTGTGCCTAAAATAACTACAATTTTGGCTAGTATTATAAAGCATCATCCATGCAAACGTTTACATCGACTTTTCAGATTCAAATAAGTATAAAGACACATTTTGTATGAAAATAGTGTCTTTATACTTTTTTTGAATCTGAAAAGTCGATGAAAACGTTTGCATGGATGATGATTTATGATACTAACCAAAATTCTAGTTATTTTAGGGTTGCAGCCAAAATTCCATAACTTCGAAACGCTAGAATATGCGATATTTTGATCCCCAAACATGATTATTTTGTATGGAAATCGGCTCTGTCTTTTTACTTATTACTTGTAATGTATGATACTAAATGCAAGATTTAACACAAAAAAAAAAACTTGTAATAAATCCTGGATAGGTACGCAATTATTCTTTTTTTTTATTTCCACAGATTTGCAACGGTTAAAAAATCCGTGAAGGGAAAAGTGCCGGCCAAACATTTCGCCTACCGAGAGGAAATCAAGCAAATCAAGGCTCTGTCGCGGTCGATCAAGGAGGAACGCAAACAACAGGACGAAGAGAAGAAACAACGCCGCGAGGAGAACAAACAAAGACGGCTGGAAAACGAACGGAAGTCGGAAATAGTTCAAATCATCAAAAATCCCGCCAAACTGAAGCGAATGCGCAAGAAGCAGCTGCGACAAATCGAGAAACGTGATTTGAGTAAAATAAAGGTTGTCTAGTGGGTAATACATGGCAGTGATTGAAAACCAATTTTATTCGCTTAGTTCTCCGACGAATCCCTATTCCTCACAGTCATGCAACGAGTCGAGCGTGTTGAATACTGCGCCCCAGTCGAAACCGAAGCACTTATCTCTAAGAGTTATTTTTCCCGCCGATGGGATGCATTTGAACAAATTTCTAAATGGAGTATATTTTTCGAGACATTGAGTATCGCCTACTAGGATTAACTTCTTTTTGGCTCGAGTTATCGCCACCGTTAGTCTTCTGTGGTCTTCGAGAACTTCGTATTCACTTGGTGCGTTGGTGTTGCTATCGGCGTTATTTGGATTGGTTGATTTTGTACAGGAGTATATTATAATCTGAAAGGAAAGAAAAGCGATGTACCTAACTATCTGTTGATGTCTTCAATCATATTTTAGTAGTTTCAGTCAAAAATGAGTCGTGCATGTTTAATATAGAAGAGTGGAGTGTTAGATATAGGGTATTGGTAGCAAGGATGTTTGAAAGCGTAACTCATTGCGATATGTTGTCCTGGAAAAAAACCCGATTTATCTATACGTGTATAATACTAGATTTCCATGAAGTCCATGTTTTTGGGAAATAGTAACAAGTTATGAAACACCAATCGTGGTCAGGCATGTTGAGCAGAGCATTCCATGAGGAGAACTAAGCCGAACAATATTACCACGCTGATTAAGGTGACTTGGTGCATCACAGATTTTTCATAGGAATCATTGACTTTTTAATTTTCAATGATTGTTTGCCTCGCGTTTCTGAAGTGATAAAAAACGGGCAATTCTGCAGTCCTACTGCGTGACTGAAAAAAAGTATCATCACACTCCCCACGAGTGAGCATATGGGATGATACATTTTCATCCACATTTGCGCTTTGGTAACTGAGTTTTATCACTTTGAAATTTCGAGCGAGATTTCGATGATGCTGATGACGCACTACGCGTCGTTAATGATACCCTGTTTTACGATTAAAAAATAATACAAGAAAAATATTCGGTGGTATTGTAGAACCTAATTCTAGGACTTACATCTTTATCTTTGCCCTGGTACTGATCCACGGTGTTGATTTCGATGTCCAAGTTTTTGCTAATACCTGCTTCACCTTTGTTGCCGTACAGCTGTTTGAGCATGGACAGATAATTCCGTAGTAAATCTACTTGAGCTCTAAACGGTGCAATCACGCCAATGGAAGTTCCTTCGATGCCGCACTGCAAAAAAAAACGTATATTTCACTTTCCCTTAATGATGATAGGTATTCGCAAAACCAACGTCAACAAGTGCCATGATAATGTAGAAAACAATTGCAGCTTCACAATAGTTTTCGTAGATCGCTTTCCGTTCTTCTTCTGATTCCCGCCCAGCTCCTTGGGCATCTTGCTTCAGGGATGCGTTGTAGTTCATACTGCTGTTGAACGTGTTGAGTGTGTTGATGAGTATGACCGATAGCTCAAGTTGAGAAGCCGTAGTCCTCAGGAGCCATTTTTCTAATCTATGTTTCTGCTGCAAAATTTGCGGTTCAGGTAGCTTCAACGAGGAAATGGCTACCTCATCGGTAGCGCACAACAAATTTCCCTTGTAGGAAAAATCGTTGGCCAGTTTTGTAATGATTTTATTCATACGATATTGTGTGGGCAAAACGCAACATGCTTGTTCGGCGTCCAGTCGGAAGAA
Source organism: Aedes albopictus (assembly GCF_035046485.1). Classification (NCBI taxonomy): domain Eukaryota; kingdom Metazoa; phylum Arthropoda; class Insecta; order Diptera; family Culicidae; genus Aedes; species Aedes albopictus. The sequence goes on from NC_085138.1 coordinate 224,494,066, forward strand.
CAGGCTCTCATCGGCACCAAGGTCCCTGTAATAGATGAACTGTTAGAACTTCAACGATTGAGAAGAAACTTCAAGCAGGTCGTACTTTGCTTTGCGTGATCTGATGACCGGCGGCAGCTGATCTGGGTCGCCTATTAGCACGAATCTCTCCGATGACAGCAGCGGTCGAATAACAGCACTCTGGAACACTTGGGTTGCCTCGTCAACGATGCAGAAATCGAAGGTCCTTTGAACAAGCATCGGGTGATCGGACCCAAGGCATGTTACGCCGACAATTTGCTGGAAGAATTATATTCGTTATTGCAAAGCGTCTCTGCACTGCTGTCCTTCTGACTTCAGTTAGAATAAGGAGGTGCGTCCCGATCGTCTGTTCACCAAGGCTTAATCACCACAATGTCCCAGTTTAGCACCTATTCACAATTTGCAGTGTATACACTACCCACCATAAATATTTGATCGCGTATTGCAACAATCATATTGCAGCACCCCAAAAAGTTTTGCATGGCCCTAGATGTGATTATTTCAGGTCTTTGAGGTACAAATCACTTATGACCCCGTAATTCTCTTTGAAAATGCAACTTCTACCCACAACCTAATAGATTCTAGGTTTATTCCAGTCCTTATTTTAGATGATGCTAAACTTTTTGGGTGCTGCAATACTGAATATTGCAACGATTTCATATATAACGCAAGTCGTCATAAAACTTACATGTGAGCTATATACGGCAGCAAGTTCCTCTGGAGTCGAACAGTTCTCTGTCAGCCGCTTTTCGCTGTATTCCGCCAACCCTGGATTGATACGAGATGTCGACCCCAAGCGCATAAACTTGATACCGTATGGAAGGAGCCTCAATAGTACGTTATCTACGGCGGAATGTGTATTGCTGGTGATCAGAATGGATTTGTTCATGACTAGCAGTAGTCGAATAAGTGCGATCACAGTTTGAGTTTTTCCCGTTCCGGGCAGTCCTTTGAACAGGCAGTACGATTTGGTCCCGACTGCTGTCAAAACCGCTATTTTCTGGTGTTTGTTAAGTTTTGCCAAGATTTGCTTCGCTTCAGCACTTATCGCGGCAGGCACCGTTCGGGTGAAGATTGGCTTTTCTTGATCAATTATAATCCGCCTCAGTTTGTCGGAACGTTCGGTATTGTCTAACAGCACACCCACGTTTGTTAGATTGAATGTTATCTGCGTGCGCGACTCATATTTATCCAAATGGAACAATTCTTCCCCGTAGTGTTTTCTGAGATCCCGCTCTAGACTTAGGGTAACTTGGCGCTTTCCTACGCTTACCACACGACCTGAGGCAACAGCTATTCGCTTATTAGTGCTGCATATCAAGTACTCATTCGTGTCGAAAAATGCGGACAAATTGTCGGTGGCTAGAACAATGTTAGAGATGTTTAACTCAGTTCAGAGCCCTGTGAATGAAGTTCTTTGCGAAAGTTACAAGCATTTACCTGATAGATGGGATGCGTTTAGCGATTGAGATCCAACCAACGAATCATTCTTGTCGGGATCCAGCGAAAATGTGTGGAAATAGGTATCATCTGACTTGAAAGCTCGACCTATCAAATGTAAATTGATAGCGGCACGACCCATTGAGTGCCTTACTTCGGCACTTTTCGTCCACAGATGTTTGATATGAAAACCTGAAAAGATGATTCATCGTTAGAGAAAATGCAAAATTAAAACTGAGGAGTACCGTTCACCTTTCCGAGCTTCTTCATCCTCCAAAAATATCAATCCAGCCCATCGGATGAAGTAATCGATATGTCGGTCACTAAGATGGTTCAAAGATTCTTCGGCAATGAGTTTGATTGCATGACCATTCGGAAATTCTCGTTTCTCATGCCTCAAATAGGCAGTGCAAATGACGCTGTACGGACATCGGGAGCAGACATGTTGATTATTCAGTGGCTCCGGAAGAGGAAGAATGTCTTTGGCTAAATCAAACTGGGCGCTATCGGTGTTGGGTATGCCACGCGACAGGTAGTGAGCTACTTCGTTGCGCAGCATAATCAAGTCACGTTTCATGTTTCGATTGCCCGTAACGGATGCACATTTTCCTTCTCTCAAATACAGCAAGATGCCCTTATCCACGTGATGACCGACAATGTTCATCATCATTTCGTAGAGAACAACCTGCCCCTTATGCTCCGCAGAAAAGCTTGCTCGACCGGTTTTCAACTCTAACGGCATCAGATGCACATGCGAATCACCGCTGCATTTCGCTGTAACCGTCACGTCGATCTTTCCCTTCAGACCAAGCTGGTGGCACCAGATGTTCTCTTCAATATCTTCGACGGTGAATATCTCAATGTCTGATTTTGGCTTTGATGACGATGTTTTCTATATGAGAAAAAATAGTAATGCCTATTTCAGTTTCATGCATTTTCTTGGTAGGTACCTATTTGTAAAAAAATAGATGTTACGCTATGACTAAGTTACGTCACAGTTTAAGGGGAAGGTGGGAGGTGGTTTCATAATGATTGGGAAGCAGATAATACAAATCTGTGCGTAAAAAGTTTGGGAAAATTCTTCTTCAGCTTGATTAACATCTAGCTATGTCGAACAAGAAAAACGGTAACGAAACCTCGTCTTCGACCTCAACACCGACTTCGTTCAAATTCGAAATATTTCAACTGTTAGGGAAGGATTGATCTTTTTATGATACCATGATTGGATATTATAAACGTACATCAACTCAGTTATAGCTTGTAATTGCTGCTCCTTATTCCTACACTCCCTTTAGGTGTTGGAATAAATCACGCGCCAGACTGACTAAAAACTCTGGTTGTTTTGATGAATTTCCAACTGCTGAAAGTGTCTCTCTTTCCCATGGTAGCACAGGTGACTCACTATTTTGCACTGTTCATTTAACTCTAAAACAAAAACGAGCAGAGAATTTTTGACCAAATCTGGCATAATAGTTCATTAAACATATACAAACATCTGACGAAAAAATGGGAATGATCTAACTTATCCTGTATTTGTATGAACAGTGAAAAGTAGTGGATTACCTGTGCTACCATGGGAAAGAGAGGGTTAATCTTCGACCTGTCTCTGTTGTAGCAAGTACAGTACGTCATCTTTCACATTATTTTTTTTTACAGGGAATACCTTGGTTTCAACTGGCTAAACAGTACAGTGCAGCAGTTTTGTTCGCTTCGCAATTTATCCAGTTCGTACTACAGGGAAAGCCTGACAGAATTTACTGCCCAAAGAAGACCCATAAATGGTTGGTTCTACATGGTATTGAGCAGCTGCATTTACTACTGCACTGTGATCTGTGAAAGTTACAAAAATAGAAAAGGCAGGGTTCACCATTCAGGGTAGATTCAATGAAGTAAGTTATGAATTCATGATTCCAAAAACTCAAATGAATTACTAAAATATGTACTCAGTCGTTTTTTAAATAAACAGGTCTAATTACCTGGTCATTCAGATGCACGTGGTTTCTGATGAAATCGTGAATTTTCGGATAGAATGGTTCAATCTCTTTTGCCGCCTCTATTCGACTCATTTTACATGCATACAGCACATGGGCCATATCTTCCGACTTGAGTAATTCCTGTCCAGCAGCAACAATGCCAGCCATGTCCGTTATCTTGTTTCCTAGAGTTTTCTGGAGCAATTCATGCACAATGGTACCCACAGTCATCTAAAACAGTAAAGATGCATTATAAAACTCAACTAACTTATGCATCCAGGAGAGCATACAAGTTTACTGTCTGTATCCACGCCTCGAAACCTTTCCTGCAAAACGCCACGACGATGGCAATAGAGTGCCCCGACCACGGTAGTACCCGACACCAGATAGTCAGGATCCGTGACTATCATTCCTTCTTGAGCGTTGACACGGTAACAGTTTGTACTTCTATCAAACAATGCTTTCAGTGAAACGGTTCCACCTTCAGTCAATGGCACCGATGTCCAAGGGGGCTCCAAAACACATTTGGCTTTTGTTTTAGCAGCTTTGTCCTCTACCACCAATGTCACTGAACCTGCGTCGTTTAATAAAGATACTATTTTGCATCTCTTCCAGTTTGTTAGATCTAAGGTGAATTTCTATATGAATTGAAAAAGAAATCTCTATTAGTTAATAAAATTATTATTTAAACTTTACTTTACCTACCTCTGCTTCTTCAAGCGCGATCAGATTTAAATCGAAATTATCGTCGTCATTAAAGAAACCGTCCAAATCGTCATCTAGCTCATCCATTCCGTTCAACACCTCGTCAATGCCGGCTTGGCCAGACTTTTGCAAACACACTTTCTTCGCTACCGGTTGTGAGTTGGACACTGCACTTACATTTTCCACATCTGAATCTTCCAGTTCCAGATTGTTAAAATTACGTTTTTGTACCGTTTGCTTATCCATGAAGATTGTGTAATTTCGAGAATTCAAAAATTAAAAATCTTTGGTGCACGGGTGCACAGTTCTACATCCTACAAAAAGCGCAAATCGGTCCGCTCTATTTAGCTCGGCGCCAAAACGGATTTTGTTTTGTAAACAGGGCATCGCCCGTTTTACCAACGAAGAATAAGCCCGCCCACGATCCCTCCTTTCTTTGAATCCTGAAGGGTTGTGTGAAAAAAGTCGAAAACTGTGGATGTCGCATTTTAATTTTAGTATGGGCCTTTTCATTTGACGTCTAAGATCAGCTGATAGCTCGGGCCTTTGACAGTTCTCTTATGAAAATGACAGCTTAGCGTTTGCGCCTTTGTTCGGCAGTTGTAAACAGTGGTATACACGGGCCTGTCAGCTGAAAAGGCCGTTTGTTTTTTACTTTCACAACAAAATGCGCCGCCAACTTTTATGCCTGGTTTACATTGTTCAACAGTTGCTGAAACGAGCATTTCACTTGCTAACTTCTCAAAGATGTTCAATCCAATGGAATGATGTGTTAAGACTGAACAAATGACTTGAGTGTTCACTTGAATGCTTTTGAATGCATTTCAGTTGAAGCAAGTGTTAATGCCTGGTTTAGACTGTTCAACTGAGATGAGCATCTGACTTGCAAACTTCTGGAACATGTTCAATCCAATGGAATGACGTGTTTAGACTGAGCAAATGACTTGAGTATTCACTTGAATCACAGAGAACAGACACAGACAAACAGACGTAACACCTTGAACGATTTTCATGGAAATCCATCGCCCAATTCACACTACCATCACCTGGTGGAAAAGTTGCACGAATCACTTTGCTGTGCCATATCGTCAACAGAAGGCGCTAGTGTGAAACGTCAAACACATAGAAAAACGATGCGCGCGCCTCTGGTTGTGAAAGCCTCAACTATGAAAATTTAAAATGATCGTTAAAAGCGTGGTCGATGGAAACTTCGCAAGTGTTACGTCTGTTTGTCTGTGGAACAGACGTCCAAGCTCATGTAGTGCAGTTGTGTAAAGCATTGCAACGGTTGTTTTGAAATAACTGGGAATGTGTCCATTACGCGGCGCTGTCAAATTTCGAATCGGGGTACAAATTTGCCATTGTTTTACCTTTTGGTGCTAGTGTCGCCAAGTGTGCACCCTAGCATAGTTCCACCAAGAGAATGTGTTGGTTTTACTTGGAAATCATTAATTGATTTCTTGTTCAACTTGTTTCTTATCCAGCTTTTTACGCTACGATGGGGGGTGATACGTTTTTGACGGATCTTGCCGACAGCCCTTGCAGCATCATAGTAGCTAAAAGTTTCAGTTCACTGCTCTTGGAAATGTCAAAAATTTTCACCTAGTTATGTTACCATTGCAACCATTGTTATCGTTGCCAAAAATGCAACTGGTTTGGATATTTCTATATAAAATAATCAAACACTTATCCTTTAGTTTTAGGTTTCTAATGGACGCCAGCATTTGCAAAACCGCTAAATATGGAATAGAACATGCAGAGAGAGATAATAAAGAGTTTACGTCGAAAAACCATATAATTTTGAAGCGGCAACGTCTTCAATCGACTTCAAACCCAACAAATACAATCCGCTCAGCAGTACAAACTTTCTTACATTTCAAAAATATTGAAGTTTTTTCTTAAAATCCTTGAATAGCTAAACTTGTCCTAGTTTTTTGCCAATGCCTGAGACTCCCAGTAGAAAGAGTTCGGAATTAGATACATAGAATTGTCTAATAACATTTTGGAACAGTGAAGTTGCGAGAAGGATAACGTTACACATAATGTTGAATGATGCACACGATGAACTTTGAAAATTTATTTTAAATGCGTCATATGGAGGGAAGCTATGATAAAGAATGATCATTTTTGGTTGCCGTTTATTTTTTGAATGTGGTTAATTTTATTACACAACCTAAAATCTATCTTCCGCCCATTGCACCTTCAAAACTCGTTCTAGGAATCTAACCCAAAATGCTCAGATCTTGTATTGAATTCGCGCAGAATAATATTTAACGAGGACGACACAATGAATTAAAAACAATCGGCCAAGGAGTTGGCTAGGTTGGCACAAGCACAGATTGAGTTGTTATTTATGTGCAGGAAAATTTTCATCGCGGAGCGGGTCGGGTTTGTAGTGGATGAATGTAGTTGCAGCCATTAAAGCCAAATCAATCGCTGTCAGCTTGTGATTTCCTTCCTCAGCTAATCCTCAGCATATTCTATTTGCTGCAGTATTACAAATGGTGGCGGCCGTCACAAACCTAAAATTATAGAAAAGATTTTAATTTAATTCATATACAAAAACTTGAAAAATACAAAGTGAAAATGTTTGACATTTTGCTTTAGTTGAACTGAAATTCTCGGCTGCTCTGATGAGGTCTGATGCTGCAAGGGCTGTCGGCAAGAATTGTCAAAATTGAATCACCCCTCATCATAGCGTAAAAAGCTGGATTGAAAATAATGAAACTAATTATCAATGGGTTGCTCAAATTTTGTTGCTGCATTAGTGAAATCACAGATAACAGACGTTTATGCTTATATTGGCAATGTGTGTAAAAATGCTCAACAGCCATTTTGTATGTAACGAGCAGCTGAAACTCATGTGGCAATCATTTAGAGATGGCGCAGTGATCGATAGTCAGTGATCGCTTTCAAGATTGCATGCACTACGCAATTTTACATTCAAGATTGTATTCGATCTTGAATGGAAGTGGAACTTTTAACTATTCTTGCATTCAAGTTAGATGTAATGTCGCAATCAGTTGAGTAGATGGCGGTAGTGAGCCAACGTATATCGTTTTGAACATTTACTCAGGATTCTGCGAAAAATTTGTACTAGCATAAACATCTGTTATCTGTGGTGAAATAATCATAAACATCTTGTTATTTAAGCAAATACAGCTCAGAATCTGAGTAGGAAAATTTAAAGGTGCGCTAGTGAAATATTTCTTCAGAAAGCGCCATCATGGTGTCGAAACAAGTTTTTGAGTGGGAAAGTCACCGTCGATGTCGCTAATGAGCTTGCTTTTTCTTTACACAAGATTATCAAGAAATTTTGTTCGAGCATGTTCGTCTGTTCTCTGTGCTTGAATGCTCTTGAATGCATCTCAGTTGAAGCAAGTGTTTACATTGTTCAACTCGTGCGGTGCGTAAGCGAACTGAATTGAATTCATTTCACTGACAGATGACTTGAATTCAGCTCGCATGAATCGCGGGTTTAGATGGGGCAAGGAGCAAGGGAGGCGATTTCGTTTGACTTGAATGAAAAAGTTCAACATGTTCAACTTTCGTTCAAGTCAAGTGAGTTGCTCATGTGAGATGAGATGAATGGAGGTGTTTACACGTTCAATTCGCATTCAATTGGGCATTTTCCATTGACTTGAATCAAGTCACTTGCACTGTCTTAACCAGGCATTAGTCGGCATCTCAAAATCATGGTGACGAATCAAGCATCATCTTCATGTTTGTGTTATGGTACCGCCAGAGTGGACGCGTCACGCGACGCGCCACGGATATCCCATACGATTTGACAGCTCCTTATTATTGATTGTTATTCCTTTAGGGCTGTTTGCAGTTCAGAAGGAATTTTTCAGCCTATCTTGTTGCATGGGAATTTCCTTGCCTGAATCGCCCGGGAAATCGTTTTTCTTCGATCGCAGTACGCAGTTGCGAAGAAATGACAAATCAAACAGTAGTCACTTTAGAACTGCCAGGAATCGGTCAAGAAATCGACAATGATTCTTCATTAGGGCCTAACTGACATTTTCGATTTTTCATCATCGATCCTCTCTTTGTGTTATTACAGAATGTGTGTTGAGTTTTCAAAAAAATTTTTGAATGAAATGCGAAGGAGATGACTACGTCTTGCTATCCACTTATCCGCGAGCGGTAATGGCGGCGGCGGGCACAAATAACCGATTCGAATTTTGACGTTTCGTGGGGATCGCAATCGGTTGGCGCCATCAAATGGTGGGTTGATGGGTGAGGAGGAGAATGAAACTGTTTTGACTTTCCCCCAAGAAACGTCAAAATCCGAACCGGTTGGACATGCCCGCCGCCGCCATTACCGCTCGCGGATAAGTGGATAGAAACAAAAAAAATAATGATTTTGTTCGTTTGATCAAGTTATTAGCGAAAGAGAGAGTCGACGAAGAGAAATCGATCGAGAAAGTCAGTTAGGCCCTTATGAAAAATCATTGTCGAAATGTCTTGACCGAATAATTTAGAACACGAAACTGGGCTTTTGCGTGCAAATTCGGGTTGAAACCTGAAGTTTCCCCACGCCCGACAATCAAATTTTCTCAAAATCCATTCGTCAAACCTAACGTCGGACGTAGTGCGCATCCAAGTGGCCCTGGCCCTCTATCCAGCGCACTGTGTCCGACGTGCGTCCGACACACGGTTTAGGCATCGTACACAAATTACGTAACGCTATAGGGGTTTCAAAAATTCCGATTTTCAACTGCACGAACAATGTTTGTGAATGCACGGAACAAGTATGAGTCGATTTTCCTGAGTGCAGATTAAACCGCAGTGGGTTCCATGAGCGACAAAATACTTTTTCGACCTCACATCGCAACCCCTTAGGGAGTCGAAATGTATTGTGATTTTATCGAAAAACCTTTCCTAAATAAAAAAAACGATTTTTGTTCCGCTTGTTCAAAATATTAGGAAGAAATTAAATTATATATTTTATTTTTTATATTTAAATTTAATAAATTTATAAATTCTTCGATCAACACATGAAAAATGCACTCCATCAATTTGAACTGCGGCATTCTGATTTTGCGATCGCACTTGTTGATACCAGCTAGTGCGCAAAAAGAGATGAAAGAACAATACCATTTGGCATTCTCTTGACGCCATATTTAAATGTTGATTGTTTTGCGTGAAATTTGTTTACATCTAGGAAAATCTTAAAAATTCTCTGGAAGCCTGCAAAATTTTCATTTTTTTTAAATAACCCTCGTGAATCCGTATATTTACGGTGTTTTCAGTATCCGAACAAAAAAAAAAATAGTTTGTCGGGAGCTAGGAAATCAAAAGATTCAAAGACGGATCGTCGATATGGAGCTGGAAACCCTGAAAAATTTGGAGCTGGATAAGATCTGTCGGATATGCTTGGCAATCAAAAAGGAAATGCGTCCTCTTTTCGGTGAGATGGTCGCGGAGATGCTGATGGAAATCGCAAAGATACAGGTAAATCGTCGTAATTTTTGATAAATTTTTGATCATAAACCTAACGACTGTTTTGCAATTGTAGATTGAGCAATTGGACGGCTGGCCGGACAAAATCTGTATTCAATGCATTCATCAAGTCAGTCGATGCCATGCATTCAAAACTCGAGTTGAAAAATCAGACACTGCCTTGCGACATTACATCAAAGGCATAACGGTTGTTACGGAGGGGCAGCAGATGCCGAAGGAATCGCTGGCTGTCGAGGTTCCAAGGCCGCAGATTGCGCCACAAAAGATCCAACAGCTTCATCCGGTAAGTTCAGAGCGGTAATGTGCGTTACTCGAAGCAGTGAAAAGGATTCCCAGGCAAATTCATAGGCCTAGTCAGGAGAGCTTCGTGTTGTCATTGCAGCTTGCACTCGGTTATGCATCTTACTTACCTTACCAATCAGGCTAAGGCCGGGGTGGCCTCTGCTGTACATAGTAGCCGTCTCCATTCCACTCGGCCCATGGCAGTTTGTCTCCAGTTCCGCACTCTGCGTAGGGTCCGCAGATCGTCCTCCACTTGGTCGACCCACATAGCTCGCTGCGCTCCACGTCTTCTTGTACCGGTCGGATGACCCTCGAGAACCATTTTAGTCGCGTTGCTATCCGACATCCTGATGACGTGACCCGCCCACCGTAGCCTCCCGATTTTCGCGGTATGGACGATGGTTGGTTCTCTCAGCAGCTGATGCAGCTCATGGTTCATTCGCCTTCTCCAAGTCCCGTCTTCCATCTGCACTCCGCCGTAGATGGTACGCAACACCTTCCGTTCGAAAACTCCAAGGGCGCGTTGGTCCTCTGCACGTAGGGTCCATGTTTCGTGCCCATAGAGGACGACCGGTCTAATCAGCGTTTTGTAGATAGTTAACTTCGTGTTACGGCGAACTTTATTCGATCGTAGAGTTTTGCCGAGTCCAAAGTAAGCACGATTTCCTGCCACAATGCGCCTCTGAATTTCTCTGCTTGTGTCGTTGTCGGCGGTCACCAGTGAGCCCAAGTACACGAATTTTTCAACCGCCTCGATTTCATCACCGTCGATATAAATTCGGGGTGGCGGGCGCGGTGATTCCTCCCTGGAGCCCTTTGCCATCATGTACTTTGTCTTCGAAAATTAATGACTAATCCGATTTACCTGGCTTCACTCTTTAGTCGGATGTACGTTTCCGCCATCGTCTCAAATTTACGGGAAATAATATCAATATCATCAACGAAACCAAGCAGCTGAACGGACTTCGTGAAAATCATACCACTCGTGTTAATCCCCGCTCTCCTTATTAAACCTTCTAACGCAATGTTGAACAGCAAGCACGAAAGACCATTACTTTGCCGTAACCCTCTGCGAGATTCGAAGGGACTCGAGAGTGTCCCTGATATTCGAACTACGCACATCACTCGATCCATCGTCGCCTTGATCAATCGTATCAGTTTATCCGGGAATCCGTATTCGTGCATAATCTGCCATAGCTGTTCTGCCCCCATTCGCAAAACAGTCCCATATGAATAGGTAACCCAGCAAAGATGGGACTGTTATGCGAGTGGCGGCAGTGTTCTCGATCGATTGTACCATACGCCGATTTGAAATCGATGAACAAGTGATGTGTGGGCACGTTGTATTCGCGGCATTTCTGCAACACCTGGCGGATGGCGAACATCTGATCCGTTGTAGCGCGTTCACCCATGAATCCAGCCTGATATTGCCCCACGAACTCTCTTGCAATCGGTGATAGACGGTGGCATAAAATTTGGGAGAGTACCTTGTAGGCAGCGCTCAGTAGTGTGATCGCGCGATAGTTCCCGCAATCCAACTTGTCGCCCTTTCGGTTATGCATCTATCTTGTTTGATAATGTGGAGGGCGTTTCCATGAATATCATAGGACCACGACTTCTTATGGTATCCATAATTAGGAACACGTCGTCCAATAACAATAATATGTCTAGATCATGGTCTGCAAACTATTATGAGATTTAATTTATTTATTTTATACATTTGGCTAGACAGTAAACCAACTTCATGATATTGCGGAGCAGGATCCCTAGAAACAAGAACTTCCATTTATTTTAACCTCTATTGTGAGATTCTCTTAACCGTTCAGAATGTGGGTACCGCACCGTAGTCTAAAAGCCCACGGTACCCACAAGTCGGTTGGCAAGGTGCGATACTCCTAGTTCAGTCATTCATTTATTTAGTGTCACAACAGTCGGTTCGTGGTTGCAGTCCTCCATCC